>NW_017307046.1:392002-410416 GCF_000935625.1 Nanorana parkeri | reverse complement strand
AATAGTCTTTCAGGTTGGTGAGATTTTCCAGATCAGTTGACCTGTAATTGAAGTTCACATGAATCAATAGGTCACAAGTCAGCATTCCCAAATAATTATGTTGTGTTAAAACCACCTCTGGCTTGTCGTGGTCAGATAACTGGTGTTCAATGTGCTTCCAGCCTAGACAGCTCAGATCACATGGTCTCTAGTCACCAAGAGCATTGTAGATGTTTTATGTCATTAGAGACTGCGGAGTCGCTTGTTTTCAATAGGGCATAGAGTGAGAGAAAAAGATCCGGAGAGCACTAAGTAAGCACAGCCTACATATCTAATGAGCATACAGTATATGGCTGTACACATGCACAAAGATAATTCCAGACTGCATAGAGACATTAAAGGAGAACTATGGGGTTAACGCTTTTCCCCATAGTTCTCCTTAGGGTAACGGGAGGACACAAACTAGCGTTCTCCCGTCACCCTAGGCTCAGTATACCGTGAGCTGTAGCTCGCGGTATACTGAGACACCGCAGCTGAAGCGGATCCCGACAATTATGTCTGGATCCGCCCAGCTGCGTGACTGACAGCTGGCTCTGCCTATCTAGAGGCAGAGCCAGCTGTACCTGCCCCCTCCCCCGTCAGTTCCGCCAGTCAGCGCTGGCGGATCGGAGCGGGGAATCCAGCAACTGGGAACAACAGCAACTCAGCCACGAAGTGGTAGGCCACGTAAAATTACAGAAAAGTGAAAGGGCATGCTAAAGCGCACTGTGCGCACAAGTCGCCATCTGTCTGCAGAGTCAAGCCTGTGATACACTGCACGCAAGGCCGTGCAGAGAGAAGCAAAGCTGTCTGGCACGGAGCTTTGCACGCAGTGTGTGAGATGAGTGCAGGCAGATGATTGACTGCACCTTCAGCCAATCGGCTCGTGCGTAACAACCGGATGCCGCATCCTGTTGCGCAAGCTGATTGGCTGAAGATGAAATTTTTCAGCTATGCGAGCGAGCTCTCACAAGCTGACGTGCCGGGGAGAAAATTACATGACACACTGCTCGCAAAGGCAGCGCGGCACCGCACTGCTTCACGTGCAGTGTGTCACAGCCTTCAATAGCTACAGACCTCCAAACTGTGTGTGGCCTTCAGATTGGCACAACAACAGTGCGGAGAGAGCTTCATAGAATGGGTTTCCATGGCCGAGCAGCTGCATCCAAGCCTTACATCACCAAGTGCAATGCAAAGCGTGGGATGCCGTGGTGTAAAGCACGCCGCCACTGGACTCTAGAGAAGTGGAGACGTGTTCTCTGGAGTGAAGAGTCACGCTTCTCTGTCTGGCAATCCGATGGACGTGTCTGATTTTGACGGTTGGCAGGAGAACGGTACTTGCCTGACTGCATTGTGCCAAGTGTAAAGTTTGGTGGAGGGGGGATTATGGTTTTGGGTTTTTTTTCCAGGAGGTTGGGCTTGGAACTTAGTTCAAGTAAAGGGAACTCTTAAGGCATTAGCATACCAAGACATTTTGGATAATTTCATTCTCCCAACTTTGCGGGAACAGTTTGGGGATGGCCCCTTCCTGTTCCAACATGACTGCGCACCAGTACACAAAGCAAGGTGCATAAAGACATGGATGAGCGAGTTTGGGGTGGAGGAACTTGACTGGCCTTCTCCTCCAACATCAGTACCTGACCTCACAAATGCTCTTCTGGAAGAATGGTGAAACATTCCCATAGACACACTCCTAAACCTTGTGGACGCCTTCCCAGAAGGCTGTTATGGCTGCAAAGGGCGGGCCAACTCAATATTGAACCCTATGGACCAAGACTGGGATGCCATTAAAGTTCATATGCATGTAAAGGCAGCCGTCCCAATACTTTTGGCAATATAGTGTACCTTTCCTTTGCCCTTCCCACCACTTCTGTACCTGCAGCCAATGGAAATGCCAAGTATGTCAGCGAATAAAGGAGCATGTGACTGTGCTGGGCCAATCCTCTCTCACAAAGGAGGCTATAGCCCTCTGTGTGCTGCAGCTCTGTCGGTTCTTAGTTCACTCAGGACTTTCAATTCACTCCTAGTAAGAGAGCCGGCCTGGGGGGCGGGGCATGATAGGACTGTGGAGGTCTGCATTTGAAAGAATGCGTTGATTTGGCCTGCATGGTGAAAGCAGATTCACTTTACATTCAAGCTTTCCTAAGAGAAACATTGAGGCTGACATAGCTGTCAGTTTTGATCCCATCTACAATCGCCGTGTATTTGTTTCACATGTGCAGTGCCTGGTGTTCCATTTAAAGAAAGTAAGGTATGCCTGTTATAAACACCCTTCCTCCGATAAATAGCTCTATTTCAGGTTCCTCCTTTTAATCTTCTACCCTGGTACTGCCTCTAGGTCACTTATTTATTTAAAAACATTAAGGCTGGGTTCACACCTAGGCGTATCCAATATGCGCGTTTGTCGCGCGTTTTTACCGCGATTCACGGTAAAAAAAAAATACGCCCCAAAGAAGCTCCTGTACTTCTTTCATACGCCGTTCATACGGCCTATAATACGCCCAGGTGTGAACCATGCCCATAGGAAATAATGGGATTTCGGTGCTTGAGCTTTTTGCAGAGCGTACCAACGCGCTACAAAGCGCCCAGGTGTGAACCGGGCCCAAAGGAGAACTATGAGGTGATTGCTTTTCACGCAGCCTCATAGTTCGAGCCGATGTGTGACTATAAAACTGTCACACGTCGGCTCAATAGATCGGGAAGTGAGCGAACACATACCTGGAGCCTGCCAGACCGCATTACCTATCGTAGTGCTGAATTCCAGACATATTTCATGCACTGGGGGTCAGGGTGGTTTTGTTGGGCTTACAAAAAGGGGACAGCACAGACCAGTTCTGGATCCACATGTTAACCTTTGGCTATAAGCATGGCTGGGCTTTGTGAATCATGACTAGTTGGACAGAATTACAAATATTTGGACGGGGACAGTTCACACGTCTGTCTTTCAGCTGTGTATTTAGCTTTTTGGCTTAAGGTCTTTAAAGTAAACCTCTGCTTACATTAGCATTAGTAAACTGTTAGCGGTACTGAAAAGCAGGCACCTAGAAGTGTCTGTACATTCCATAAGGACCCCTTCACACTTGTTGCGGTAACGTGCGGTATTACAGGGTACTCTGTGTGCGGCGATGTGATGCCATTCCTTTAGAATAACACCCAAACGCGCAGGACAATAGGAGCCAACGGGCCAGCACTGTAACGCACTACAATGTACGTACTATGCGATGTGGTGTGCTTCATTAAAAAAAGGGGCAGGTCTGGTTTTGGTTCCTTTGCTATGCCTATGTAGCCCATTCACGAAGATTGCAAGGCACGAAACGCGTAAGTTACTGCGCGTTAATGTGCATGCTGTAACACACTGCAGTGGACTGGGCAGATGTTATGTGGCCCTTAGATTTCTTTCTGTGTGCCCCAGATTTAATTATCCATGCACATAGTGACTCTAGCTCCAGCACCAGGCTGTCTCTTACTCATTACTATTGGCCTCTAAGGCTGCCCATCACTTTGAGGGACTAATGGTGAGTTACTGGAGGAGGCTGGACAGAGCTAGATTCTGGAGCTGATGTCATGCATTGCATACTGAGCTCGTATTTTCCAGGGTCCCTGGGTGCTTGGGAAGAATTCGAAAGGTGGATGCTGGGATGTCGGGGTGCCGGCTTGTCAGTAATGCTAACATGACTGTGTAGCCAATCCTGTGATCCAGGAACCCCTGCCATCTGTCAACTTTTGTCTTGACTCTCATGTTCAGGGTGTAACATGAAACCTTGTCACATCCCCTTACCCCCCAAACTGCACCCCCCCCGTACCAGAATCCTGGGGTTCTTCTCCACGCAGGATTCTCTATATTTGAATTGGCAAAGCTGTGGATGGCTCCGCCTGCCAGCCGCGTCATCCATTCACAGATTCTTTGACAGGATCTGAGAGAGACTGCAAGTCCCATCAGCCACCGCAGCAGAGGGACTTGTAGTTCTCAGTGGCAATTAAGTGCAAACTGATATTTCTGTTGCTGTGTTGCACCTCAATGCTACAAAGTATCAATATAAATGTTACTAAACACACATTGGGGTCAATTTATGAAAACTGGAGCACTCGGAATCTGTAGGAGTTGCCCTAGGCAACCAATCAGCTTTTCTTTTCAGTTTTAGTTAAGCTTTAAGAATGAAAGAGAGAAGGCGATTGGCTAACGGGGACAAATGGCCCAGGTTTGAAAAAATTCACCCGATTGTGTGCTAAGATATAATAACATTCAACTAATAAGAACCTGAATTGATATATCATGTGAGTAAACACACAATTTAGTCCAGATGAGTAATAAGTTGGTTGAAGAGACCGTGCAGTGCTGACCGAAATACTATCTCTGCATTGCTGGCTGCAATATTGCCTCGACCCGTTTCGCCATTATCTGCTTCCTCAGGCGAGGGACCTATTGGCTGATAAAGGTAAAGGACATAAATAGAGACATATTCAAATAAAACAAATCAGTTGCAGATGTATTCAGGTAAGTCATCATACATAAATGGTTGTGTATATTTGCCTACGTCATTAAACAATGGGGACCCAAGTTTTACAACCACAGCCGCCCACCATGGGGGCATTTATAAGGGACTTGAGTGCAACTGCGTTTGAATACTGAGGCTTGGAGAAGGGAGGAAGGAGAAGCAGAGAGCAAGGGAGTGGGGTTGCCTTGCTGTGCCTGTGTGTTTGGGGAGACACACAGCTTACTAGCACTTACAAGAGTGACTCCATAGGATCCTACAAGAGAATGGAGCCACCCTAAAACAGGCTATCGGGACCAGTGCTCAGGGGACCAGCTGACTCTGCAGGAAATGAAAACTGTTAAACATTAAGGATCAGCATCCATTGTAAGTGGTTTCATCAGCATTTGAAATAGACTGAAAATCTTTTGACTTTAATATCACTTTAGTTATTATATTGTCCAATCAGCCAATGAGTTTCAGAGGCAAGCACCACCCCCTTCCTCAGGGCTTGGAAGTGATGAGAATTAAGAAATGGAACCTCAGAATGTAGATCTCATTGCAGCTATAGGTAGTTCTCCCAAAACGTTGGAGATTGCAGACAATTATTACACTTCTTGTATGTATTCTAACATGCGTTTTAGTATATTTTCTGCCCTGAGTTACTACCAGTGTCTACCTACAAATCAAGCTTGGGTGTATCGTAAAGAGACTCCTCCCAGCGCCTCAGAAATATTCGCACAATTGAAAAGTAAAGCCCCCCCCACCGTTAAATACAGACTAAATCTACAAATATGCAGTATACAGTACAGCATTGGAAATATGGTACAGCAATAATAGAAAATCTGCAGAATCTGCACTCGGCGGCATGGAATTCACCTGCTAAACATTTTGAATGTTCTGCGGTGTGCCCATTACACTAAATAACGTCAGTGACTTTTGCGGTAATGATAGGGAGCTATGAAACAAAGAGGTTGCCATGGGAACCGGCACCACGCCTGTGCATTAAAACGGCAGAGTGGAAATAAGAAAAGAAGAAATAATTTCAGTTTTGTCACATTCAGCCCAGTGCGAGAGGAAATACAAGACATTCGTTTTACAGCAAAGTGGCAGATGAGAGGATGACTTCCATGTCATTGACCCCTACACCCAGCCCCCCCCCCCCTTTGGGAGCACATACGGGGTTAATGGTATCATTGGCACCATTATATTTTTGGGACATTAGTGATATTCAGCATCTGTTAGCCATTGTTCAAAGCAGCAGATCCCCCTCCTTCAGATACGTGTGTCTTCCTGCGTGCGTGGGCCGAAGGGGGGGATGTTCTGGGATCTCCTCAAACTGAGCACATGTCTCATTTTCTTCTCTGGCAGAGGATGAGGATAGGGCTGGGATAACGATCTAATAGCTGCAAATGCAATGCAATACTGGTGAAAGGCCTCATTCACACGGGCGTGAAATTGCTTACTCTGATTTCACTGCACACTGGGAGCTTCTCATAATGTGCATTAGAAGCTGGAGCATGTAAGACAGGGATTGTCTCATTTCCTGGCTGGAGGACATCCCGCATCATCTAGCTCGTTCCTTCCCAGTCTGGCTGTCCCCGGCCCGCCCCTTTCATTCCAGAAGCCAGCAAGATTTTTCTTAGGAGTCAGCTCCATTGACAACAACTGCAGAAAATGTCAAAAGTTAGGCACTAGCTGGAACATTGGCGACCTGGCTCCTGGGATTTGTCCAGCCCTGGTGAAAGGCTAGGTCCACACCTCATCAAATCGTGCACGATTCCGCACGGATTGCCACGCGGTCAGGAGTCGCCAAAGTGTGAACTGATTGCGCTGTGGGTTTTTTCTAATGGCATCGCTGTCGTGCCGAGCGGATTGCCCGGTTTCCCGCCGCGATTCAGCCCGTGCTTCCAAACACTAATGCGGCTAAAACAGCCGTGCGTCGTGTATTGCAAAAAGAAAGTACTTGTACCTTTTTTCTGCGATTGCCTCGTGGATGTCACCCAATTGAAATCAATGGGGCTACGCGGCAATTGCTGCCTGCATTGTGCAGGACCGCACGACACCCGGGGAGCGCGTTGACGGGTGTAGTGCAGATGTGAACCTAGCCTTAGACCCCATTCACACTGAGCGATTTGTAGCGCGATTTCCACTCAAAAATCGGTCAGTGTATGCATTTCCGGGCCGTTGCACACCTAGGCGACACCCCACTGCGCGGCATTCGTGCATGGTCAGGAGTCGCCCAGGTGTGCACCGATCACACTGCGGGTGACATTATTTTCCAATGGCACCCCATCGCACTGGGCGGATCGCGTGGTTTCCCGCCGCGATTCCGCCCGTGCTTCTGAACACGATCGTGGCTAAAACAGCCGCACGTCGTGTATTGCAGAAAAAAGGTAAAAGTACTAAAAGAAGTGATACGTAGTGTGACAAAATGTGCACTGTAGCTCAATACAGCTCAAATCAGTGCTGAAAAAGCGTTTTTTTTGTTAATGTAGCTCAGTGTGAATGGGGTCTTAAGCTACCCATACACAGACCTGGCAAATTCCATAATGTATGTGTAAGTTTCTATAAAGTGTGAGCAAAACACTGGATCACTTAAAGCACGCTACACACATTATAATCTGATTTTTACGTTCTCCTTTATGTCTACCAGCAAGTATGTAACGCAAGAGCCTGCTTGACTGGATAGATTAGGGAGGTCCTCATATTACATTTTAGTAGGTCTGACGTTGATTGCGCTGTCAGATTGTAATGTATATGGTGAACCTAAAACCCTCTGTTACAGTTATCTTGTATTTTGCTGTTTTTCCCTGAGAATGGTGATTTTTATCTGCAGTTGGCTGTTCATGGTTCATGAACGATTACAAGACTGTCGCACATGGAAGCCATTAGAAAGGACTTCATACAGTAAGTCATGTACACAGTGTATAGAGGCAGGAGGGCAGGCTGCATTGACTTTGTCACACTAATATAATGCATATTTTGTAATCCATTGCTGTGCCAGATTCATGTTTTGGCGGGTGTCTAAAGGCCGCTGTGGAGCATGGACTGATCCCCTCATTGGAACAGATGTCACAGTTGTGATATCCGTATCCGGACTCATGTCTGTCTATGGGGAATTGGATGTAAATGGACTTTTATCCATTTACATCCGATTATCCCCAATCCGGTACGATCAGGTCTGTCAAAATAGAACTTTGATTCATTTTTGTTTCCGGACCTGGCTGGAGCCAGGGGTAAACAGATGTAAATGGACCCCCATCTGTTTAGATCTGACTGCTGTTGCACTTCTGACGAATAAACTCCACAGTGCGATCGGGGTGGGTGAAATTAGGGTGCTTTAATATGAACTGCAATAGAATGGAGGACACTCATCACTGAGGGAACAAGTGTGTAACTCACTAAACAATAATACAGTATAAGAAGCATAACAACTGTGCAGGTGCAGTACAGAATTATTGTGATTTAACATCCAAATGCAGAATCAACATGTGCTCTGTCTGCTGGGAACATCCTCCCCCAAAGCTGCACTAAGGAAGATGCAACCTGTCCTATAATCACACTGCATTTATTTTCACTTGTCACTGGAACATTAGCTAGACCAGTTTAATCTATTATATTCCCAGTTATGCTTATAAGAATCATCTCCCTTACCTGCAATAGAATGGAGGACACTCATCACTGAGGGAACAAGTGTGTAACTGACAGGAAGTTCCCTCAGAAACAAGTAACTAAGTTTCCCTTTCCACTTACAGTGCAGCAGGTGCTCTGGTAAATGTGTCCTCTCTCTACAAACAGGATTTTAGCTTGGAGTGTTACTGTGTCTCTCTGTAAAAACAGTAGTTTAGCTTAGAGTGTCAATGTGTCCTCACTAAGAGAACCTTAACATGTTATTAGAATATTATTTTGGGGGTGTCTAAGTTTACATTCTTTACACTGCCCATAAGCTTCCAATCAGGTCCGCCTCAAAAACTGACAGACGGACCTTATAAGAAAGCCCATGTGAAAGGCTCTTATAGTGGCCAAGTGCCCAAGTCTTTTTGCATACATTAAGTCTTAGGGAGTGAAACTCCCCTTTTTTGCGTCTTCGTTCTGGAGGGGTCACCCCCTGATTGTGTACTAATTGTGTACTGTGATCAGGACATTGTGCGTTCTTCCTGGTATCCACGGGTGAACTTGTACAGCCTCTGTGCTGCTAAGAGAGTTTGCATGTGGTTCACTTTTGTGAAGCTGGTGAATTGATCTTGTTTTGGCTTTTCTCCTTGTTGGTGGGGTTAGGCTGCCAGATTTTTAAAATGAAATCCAGAGACACCCTATTGAGCACTCTGTGGTGAGGAATAATGTGGCATGTGTAGTGCACTGCGGTGAATGGTGGATGTGGACAGGGGTTAAAGATGTATGGTTACCGTACATAAAACCTCAGCTTACACTGCTCTAGAATGCATAGTGCACTGAGTTCCGGGGTCAGGTGTGTGTAATGTACAGAGTTCCGGGGTCAGGAGAATGTAACACAGAGTACAGAGACCAGGAGTGCATAACGCAGAGTGCAGGGGTCAGGAGTGCATAGCACACAGAGTGCAAGGCTCAAGAGTGTGTAACACACACCGCAGGGGTCAGGAGCCAGGAGTGCTTAAGGCTTAGAGTGCAAGAGATAGGCGTGCACAGCACACAGAGTGCAGGGGTCTGGGGTGCATAACACGGGGGGAAATTTATCAAAACTGGAGTACACAGAATCTGGAGCAGTTGCCCACAGTAACCAATAAGCTTCGCTCTTCAGTCTGTTCAGTTAAGCTTTGAAAATGAAAGAGAGAAGCAACTGTTCCAGAGTCTGCCTGATCTATTTTTGATGCATTCCGCTCACAAGAGTGCAAGGGTTAGGAGTAAGTAATGCACGGAGTACAGTGGTCAGGAGCACTTAAAGCACAGACTGCAGGGGCCAGGAGGGCGTAGCACGCAGACTGCAGGGGCCAGGAGGGCGTAGCACGCAGACTGCAGGGGCCAGGAGGGCGTAACACGCAGACTGCAGAGGCCAGGAGGGCGTAGCACACAGACTGCAGAGGCCAGGAGGGCGTAGCACACAGACTGCAGAGGCCAGGAGGGCGTAGCACACAGACTGCAGAGGCCAGGAGGGCGTAGCACACAGACTGGAGGGGCCAGGAGGGCGTAGCACGCAGACTGCAGGGGCCATGAGAGCGTAACACAGAGAGTGCAGGGGTCAGGTGTAAGTAATGCACAGAGTGCCACCCAAGCAAAAATTCCCCTGTCCTCCCAATAAAACACCCCCCAGCCTCATGACAAAACCACCTCCAGCACAAATTCCTAATTACCTCCCTGAATTGTACTCACTGGACCTTGGCACTGCATTGCATCTGCTATTCTGCTGGTGATTACCCTGGGTTGTGACACCACAACAACCCTTTTATTTCTTTTTCTCCTATATGTAAACTATACAACAGCCAACTCCTGTCTCTGCCCACTGCCTGTCAGACCTGTAACACAGAGGCAAGTGCTCTAAAACTCCTCCTCAGCTCTAAGCTACAGGTCTGACAGGTGGGGAGTGGGCTAGAGAGCAGGGAGAGAAGCTGGGAGCTGCATAGTTTACATGTAGAAGGAAAAAACATGGGGGCATCGGTACCCGAGACAACTGCTGGGAGTGTTTGATTGCCGGAACAGACCCCTCAAAACGGCAACTGTCCCCAGCAAATGGGGACGGATGCCAACCTTAGCCTGAGTGCCCTATCACCAACCCCAAGTCATGCCACACATTTGGAGCCTAGTCTTATACAAATACAGTCTTTTACAATATCAGTATTTCCATAGTATTGGTTTCGGGGGTAGAGAGAGACATTCAAAGGGAGGGGACTATAGATTGCTCGCTAACAATTTGTAGCGATACTTTGCTTTCAGTACCACGTTGTATATTTACTTCAAGATAAGCATTTGTGATATAGTGATATTATAGTGATAGTGATATTTTGGAGCACTCAGTTGACTTCTTTTTCAATTCAACCTCCACTCCTTCCTAAAAATTTTTTTATCTCTTTATGGTGTCTGTCCTTTTGAGATAAGGAGGACAGGAGTTTAGATTCTTGTCATACTTCATTGGCTGCATGCTTGTTCCAGGTCAGCGATTTACTAGGTCATGAAGCTAAGATTGGTATCACAGCCCTAGCCTGCAGCTTAAAAAACAATGCCAAAACCTATATTTCTATTGTGATAGACTCGCTTTAAAGCAGAACTTTAGGCAAACAGCTACATATACAGGTGAAATGGTTGTATGGGAGCTAATTTACCCACCAAAGGATTGGTATTTATGTCCACCCAGACCTGAGGTTTACACAGCTATGCTAAGAAGCACTGCTCGGTATGACAGGAGACCTGATTTTTCTCTGCTGCAGTTAAAGGAGAACTATGAGGTGAGTGCTTTTCACTCACCTCATAGTTCTAAGCCGACCTGTGACAATGAGACTGTCACAGGTCGGCTCAGTAGATCGGGAGGTGAGGGAACACATACCGGGGTTCGCTCACCTCTCGATCCTGTCACGGCTCTCTGCCGTGACAGGGGGAGGGGCTGGATTCCCCTCTCCCCGCTCCGATCTGCCAGCGCTGACTGGCGGAACGGACGGGGGAGGGGGCGGGTACAGCTGGCTCTGCCTCTAGATAGGCAGAGCCAGCTGTCACTCACGCAGCTGGGCGGATCCCGTCATCTACGTCGGGATCCGCTCCGGGTGCGGCGTCTCAGTATACTGAGCTTAGGGTAACGGGAGGACGCTAGTTTGTGTCCTCCCGTTACCCTAAGGAGAACTATGGGGAAAAACACTGACCCCGTAGTTCTCCTTTAAGTTACACAAGTTTTTTTTCCCCTTCCCAAGCCTGTGACGGAAGCAGCACATACATTAGCCCATGTCTCTGTCACTCTGCTTTCTCCTATCAACTTGTCCATGGTTGGCATCCCCCTACAGCACAACTGACTTGTGATGCTTCTCCCTCTTCCAGTCATAGATCTATGAAGCCAAAGTGGAGCTGCTGCCTATAAGAACAAATTAAATCTCATCTCATCTCAGTTCTCCGGGTAAAACAAAACAAGGAACCGGATTGGTTGTTAATGCCTCGGCTCCTCTTTTTGCCTCTGTCTTTTTGTGTTTTTTTTATAAGTCAGTCCTTCATGGCTCTTACCATCATTTTCCTAGAAGACATTAAAATGCAAATGCAGACTGTAGCAGTTATATACTGCCATGCATCAATAATACAATGTCATGCCACATGGGTCCAGTGTTCGCTCTTTTGACAACTGCGCTCGCATATAATAGCAGTACAGATTGCAGTGTTGGGGTAAAATAGATCTCTGAGGAATAAAGATAATTTTCTGTGAAATCCGGTTCCTTGAATAGAATGTTCAAAACAATTCCTGAGTGGATACCAGAGTGTAGCTTTCAATGCTTCCTCTTTTTTAGCGTCCCCATGGCTGCCCTTCTTTATGGGCTCACGCACATGGGCGGCTGATTTATACAATGTAAATTCTGCTGTATTATCCGCCACCCCACTGCATACAGTCTCCCATAGAAGTTAATGGCTGAATGGGCATATATACGCTGGCACTCTATGGGTACCCAGAATTATTATTAAGCGAGGCTTTAAATGTCTTTACATCAAGCAGAAGACAATTGACTAGTCACCAGTATTGACTATAGGCTTACAATCCCTTGTTCTGTTTTGTTCTGCGTGTCTCAGTGTGGAGGCAGCCACCTTAGTAGAGGCAGGGCTTTGCTTCCACATGTCAGAGCCTCCAGCAAGAAGAACAGTGAGCGACACAGAAGTAACGTCACCAAATCTCTCTACAAATCCCATGAGACTGGCAGTCAGAGGCAGCAGTGCCTTAGATCTCACGCTGAGTATATACAGCTATAATGCTATAGGCACCCTCACATATCAGGAAGGGTGGAGGAAATTTTCAAGGATAAACATTTCACATATTCACCTGCCCTCGAATGTGATGGCTGCATTATCTAGTACTAGTAGTCATATTCAACTGGACTTTGAAGATGTGTCAGCTTATCCAAACAGTTTTTTTGGTTTGGAAAAAGCTCTTTGGATTAGCAGCAAAACGTTTTCAACATTACAGAACATCCACCTCTCTGGAGATCTGGGACGCTCTGGCCGTGATTGATAATTGAATGGCAATTTGTCATTAAAGGACTTTTTGCTGAATTTCTCCTTGGTGTGCTGGTGACAATTTTTACTACTGCTCTGGCCGTGATGTCACCGGCTGCCAGGAGCTGGGCAAGATGTCAGCTGGAGCGTCCCAGGCTGCTAGGAGTTGGACTGGGAAATCTGTACGGCCCTTACACATCCCCACACCCGGCTCTTAGCAACCTGGGACAGCATTGTGCAGCAGAGCGGCCACTATACAACAAACATGTCGCTCTGCCTGCTGCCCCCCCCCCCACGTCACCCAAAGAGATTCCATCTGAGATGACAGCCTCAAGCTGCCTCATTAAAGGGACAGCCCTGAATGTGACTTACTACTGCTAGCTTACTATAATTCCTTTTTTTAAGTAACAAACTTTCTGTCCAAGAGTGAGAATGTGTACTCACTTGACTGTATCGATGGAGGAGCAGCGTTGTTACCCTAGTATAGAGCTACAGAAGATCTATCTTCTCCATTACATAGGGAAGGGGGTATTCTGTAGTCTGCAGAGTGAACCGTACAGGGCCCTTAAATCGTCTTGAGATTTAAGTGCTACAAAGGACAATAGGGGCAGGGGCATCCCGAGGTTGAGTGTCAGCCGGTCTCTAGACCATTTGACACCCCGCCGCGTCATCATCGCGCATGCATGACCATCTGATTGATGTCTGCCGGCGGCAATCTTGGTGATGGACGCCGGCAGAGAGAGGAGGGGACGTTCACCCGGCGGGTGCAGGTATGCCGCCGGGTCCCCTCCTCTCTCCTGACACTGTCGGGCTCTCGGTCCATGGCAGAGTGCCCGAATTTGTAGAGGGGGGGTGACACCAAGAGGACTGTCAGTCATTTTGGTGTCACCCCAGCAATGGGGACCTCTGGTGCGGGCCGCACCCCCCTTGTGGCGCCACGGAATAGGGGCACACTGGATTTCTGGCAGGATCAACACAAATTTTTCTGCACCTGCAACGTTTTTAGAGAGACAAACCATAGGGAAATGTGCATAGGTAGGAGATATGTACTGAAAACAGTTTTTGTTTTCCTCTTGTATACATTTAAGATATAAATATTTTTAGTAGTTTCCCTTTTTTCTGCTGTTGGCCATTTTTGGTGCTTGTAAATGTGCATAGATGTGTTGTTTGAAGGTGGGTATGACTGCGGGTGTGGATAGGGCGTCTGATGGTGGGAGGTAGCGATGGCACACACATCGTTATCAAAGCTGTTAGATGCTGAGCTGGAAATTGGCTGCTCTGCCATTGTCAGGAAATGAAGTGAAAGTGTTAATTGCTTCTGTTTATTTTCCTCGTTTGAAAACAACATCCTGCTTATTAATTGCATCCGATTTGTCCTTTAAAGGAAACCTGTCCATCAGGAGCTCCTAAAAAGGTTTTTTACAGCCAGCAACAATAAGCAGATTGTCAGCATGACCTGATGAGGTTGCACTTTGCCTTTTATTAATCTGTTTAAAGCCCAACTCCAGAAAAACAGTTTCTTATTTACTTGATAGAGCGGAAAAAGGTTCCAGGCTCTGCCAGATTTTTACTGCTGTCCGTGTACCTATTTGTCAAGACTTCCTGTGAGGACATGAATATTATGTGCATTACTGCGCATTGCAACCGGGAAGTGTGAATGAGTCACAAAGCCAAGCTCCATTTTTTTTTTTCTGTGTCCCCATCAGACAGGTTTCCCATCACTACGTGTCAGGACATCTGTCCAACAGGGAGTAAGGCGATGTACCTGGTAAGTAAGTCAAGTAAGATCAGGTAGTACAGGGCTCAAAAATTCAGGTCCTGAGCTACAAGCCAGGTCTTAAGAGTAACTCGCCACCAGTTGCCCCACTGAACCCCTACCCTGCCCCGGCCTTAACTCCGCCCCTAAACAGGGTACTCCCCCCCTCACCTGCTTAGATCTCCAGGGAGGAGGCTGTGAGGGGGATTGATCCCTGGTGCTCTAGTGGGTGATTAGTGAGGTCTGCTGCATTGAGACCCCAATTTCCACTTGCCTTCACTGTATTTCCACTCGCCAAATGCGAGCAGGCGAGTGGAAATTTTGAGCCCTGAGGTAGTACATTATGTTATACACTGAGTGGCCAGATTATTATTACCACCTGACGTTTGTAGGCAAATTAGCTATAATTGGCTATAATTTGCGCTGAAGTTGCTAGAGGGCCAGACCATTATAAATAGGGAAGCAGGTTGTTTACCACGACAGTAGAAGTGATTTTATTCTGAAGATATGGGTAAACAACGCGATTTAACAGCCTTTGAACGTGGGATGATTGTTGGCGCTCGGAGCCATGGAGCGAGTATCAGCAAAACAGCAGAATTCGGTAAATGTTCAAGAGCAGCTGTTGTTAAAGTGTTTAAAGACTGGACTATCAGCCGAAAATCTGGGTCTGAACGTGCAAATTGTGGCCGTCAGCGACTAGTCAATGTTAGGGCAGAACGGAGAGTGGCAAGACTGGTACAAGACAACAGAAGGCCAACAGTGCAGTGTCAGATTCCTCGCATTACCTTTCAACATCTTGTGGGGTCACGAGGCGGCCCAACGAAGTCATCTCGTGGCCCAACAAAGTACTGATGGGGTGGTCATAATAATCTGGCCACTCAGTGTATAAAAAGGTTGTGCCATTTTTAGGCACGGTAGGCTGCGCTGGCAGCACGTTCATTTTTGACATAACTCCAGCTCTGTATGGATCTTGCTGTGTGTCTGACTATGCCTACTACCTCATCACTTAGCTTTCAGGTTGAGCAGAGTGACAAAGTAGTAGACAAAGTCAGAGGTGCAGCAGGATACATACAGCAATGGCGTCTCTCCCCCTTGAATTGTTGGCTAGCCACTGTATTTGTCAAGTGGAGATCATCTGGTGCACGACCGGTGCACATTTTTATGCAAGTGTTTTAGCTTTTTTAATTGATGAATGAAGAACACTATGGCTATAGTTACCATACGAGTGGATTATTGTTGATTCCAAGGAGGGTCATCAGTGGAGAAACACAGAAAATCTGGTGTTTTAAGATGGAGGTGTAACTTCTCCCTAAACAGAAATCATTACTTAGACCTTCATTTATCAAGTCTTCCCAGAAGGGGAGCCATTTTCCTTGTGGTGAGAGCACATTGGGATCAGAACATCTTTTGGATCACTACTAGAGGATCATTTTAGTTATAAGCATGCATTGAAAGGAAGGAGGAGGACTATATTTGTTTCACAGTTTCAAGGAGGGTCATCAGTGGAGAAACACAGGAAATCTAGTGATTTATGATCGGGGTGCAACTTCGCCCTAAACAGAAATCAGCGCTGTTAGATCTTCATTCATAAGGTCTTGCTAAAAGGGGAGCCATTTTCTTTGTGGTGAGAGCACATTGGGATCAGAACATCTCTTGGATCATCTAGTGCCTTGGTTCTCAACTGGTGGGTCGCCACATGCCTTCCACATGTTTAGTGAGTCGCCACATTCCTTCCACTTTTTTGGGTGAGAGGTTCCTCAGCCTCCTCCTAGCGCAGCACTGTCAGTTCTTGCGCCAAGCTGCCATTCAAAATATGCTGCCCTGTGCTAAGTGTCAGCTTGTGGTGGGGTGGGCTGGGGGTATGGCGGCGAGGGAGCTCCATCCATACATGCATTGCTTACAGCTCCCTCTCATGTCCTATAGAGGTGCCTGGACCGGAGTGACATCACATTCTGGCTGCCGGAACCTCTACAGGGCACGAAAAGGAGCTGTACAAGCAATGCACATATGGTTGGAGCTCTGCCACAGTACAGCAGCCCACACTGGACCCCAGGCTGAGGATCCACCCAAGTTCTTATAAGGTAGGGAGACTGGGTGGATCTTAAAAAAAGGAACATTTTTTTTTTTGGAATGTGCGTGTGAGAATGTGTCTCTGGTTGTGTGTGTATGCCAGTGTTTTTGAGGGCCCCTTCACACCAGTACAGTGCGTTAATAGCACAGTCCCATGCGATTAACGCACTGTACCACGCAATCGCACCTACTCTGCATTCTGGTGTGGAAGGTGTATTGCATTGCCATTCATTTGAATGGTACCCCAAACGCACCCCCCCACCCACAGTTCGTACATCCGCACCAGAACATGCGGTACCCTAATGCCATGCGTTTCATTGCAGTGCAACTTGGAACGTGACTTAAGTCTTTTCCCCATAGTTCTCCTTAGGGTAACGGGAGGACAGAAACTAGCGTCCTCCCGTCACCCTAGGCTCAGTATACCGCGAGCTGTAGCCCGCGGTATACTGAGACGCCGCAGCTGAAGCGGATCCCGACAATTGTGCCGGGATCCGCCCAGCTGCGTGACTGACAGCTGGCTCTGCCTATCTAAAGGCAGAGCCAGCTGAACCCGCCCCCTCCCCCGTCCGTTCCGCCAGTCAGCGCTGGCGGATCGGAGTGGGGAGGGGGAATCAAGCCCCTCCCCTGTCACGGCAGAGGGCTGTGACAGGATCGAGAGATGAGCGAACGACGGTATGTGTTCGCTCACCTCCCGATCTACTGAGCCGACCTGTGACAGTCTCATTGTCACAGGTCGGCTAGAACTATGAGGTGAGTGAAAATCACTCATCTCATAGTTCTCCTTTAATGACCGAGGACAAATGTGGGTCCTGAGGTTACACAGGTTGAGAACCACTGATCTAGTGCATCATTTTGGTTATCAGCACACATTGACCGGAAGAAGAACGACTATATTTGTTTCACAGTCATTATCATTCTGCTTTGTTGTTGGGATTTGGACAGAGTATCTGTTTACGGTATCAGTTGTATATTGTTACACGTACACAATATTGATGCTTGTTAACATTTATTTAGAAGTTAAGTTTGTGATTTTAAGTAACAAGTTGATGTAGAGTGGCACAGAGATGCTTTGTTTATACATGCTAGACCAGCCTTTCTCAACCAGGGTGCTGTGGCACCCTTATGTGCCTTTAGGGCCTCCTCAAACTTTAGTGGTAGTGGGACTGTGATCACTACCACCATTACACTACATTTTTGCTGGTAGATCTAAAGAATATTGTATCAAATTTTAAAGGAGAACTATGGGGTCAGGGCTTTTCCCCATAGTTCTCCTAAGGGTAACGGGAGGACACAAACTAGCGTCCTCCCATCACCCTAAGCACAGTATACCGCGAGCTATAGCTCGCGGTATACTGAGACGCCGCAGCTGAAGCGGATCCCGACAATTATGTCTGGATCCGCCCAGCTGCGTGAGTGACAGCTGGCTCTGCCTATCTAGAGGCAGAGCCAGCTGTACCTGCCCCCTCCCCCTCACAGGTCGACTAGAACTATGAGGTGAGTGAAATGAGGTATATGGTAAGCTCTCTTTACAAGCTGTCACTAGAGGCAGCGGCTGATGTGAAGGGTTTATGTACTTAGGAAACCATTATGGAATTTGTTAGCTTTATATAAATGATTAAAAAAACATGTGGGAAAAAAAGACTGTCCTAAGTCTGTTGTCATTTGCCATTTACAGTTCTGGTTGTCAATACGCTTTGAGGTACGAGGATATAAACCGCTTTAGTATATTTATGGTCAGTTAATTTAAATAAATCCGTAAGCTCGGTGACAGAGTTGGGCAATCCAGTTAGATGCCTTCTGTGCTGGAGGAAAGAGCTGATTGTCTGGTAGGAATCTGCAGACGTAGGCATCATTTATTCACATATATCATTTTAGCAAATCCTTTAACTGCTATTTCCTGAAATGCAAAGGGGGGGGGGGGGGGGGGGTTTTGTGCGCCATGAC
>NW_017307046.1:385982-391987 GCF_000935625.1 Nanorana parkeri | reverse complement strand
TTTTGTGAACCCATGCAGACTGGAAATGTAATCTTTTTGGTCTGCTTGTGCTGAGTATTTGTAGCTCACAAGAGTTCACTGATAATCAGGTTGTTGACATACATGCAGATGTTAAGAAAATGGAGAACTTTTAGCCTGTGCTGAAGTGCTTCCTGAAGTGTTGTTATTGTACGTACAGTGTACATAGCGATCTGTCATATGCCAGCTATTACTGACCCTGGTCATTAAAGCGGACCTCAAAACCTGCATTTTGCCCTGCAACAGGTTCTCTTTTATGCTAGCCATTGCATCTGCATAAGCATAGTCTTCTCTCGATCCCCCCAGCTCTCTGTTCACCTCGATAAGTAAAGTGCAGTTACTGGTTTAAAGCGCATGCCACTCGTTTTCCACATTTAACTTCACCAACTCTGGTGCTTGGTGACTTGATGTGTGATTTATATCGAGACTCTAGAGCCTGGAGATCTTGGCGGTGATGTATGGTGTTCCTCAGATATTTTAATTCAATCATCTACAAATTAAGAGGAACTCAAGCCAGAACTTTTTTTTCCCATTTTGAGCAAGGGTTAGGAGAAAGTCCAATGGGAGCACCAAAAGAAAGGTCCAAGAGTCCAAATTCTTTTAATATTGGTGTTCGTTCATACAGGATACAAGCATTTGGATGACTCAAAAATAATCTCATCATTCTTCAGGGCTCAGGTGTTGTAACTGGTAGAAATCAGAGATGACGTAACCACCAGTGCACAGAACACATGCTGCTGACACAGTGAGGGGAATTCACTAAGAATACACAAGACAATATCTAGACAATATCAGCTTCTAGCTTTTCATTTTTAAAGCTTAATTGAACAAACTGAAGATAGAAGCTGATTGGTTGCCATTAGGGATGTTCAGATACCATACTCGTACAGATACTTTTCCAGCTCCAAGACTAGACTAGAGAGAAATGTAAAAGTTAGGAGGCAGCTGTCAATTTTAAGGAGCATATTGAGCTCCTGGGATTTGTACATCTCTGTTTTAATGTATGATATTTTTTTTATTATAAATATATTTAAGAGATGCACCTATACCATTTTTTTCAAGTCCAAGTCCTCACAGATACAAGTACTGATACATTTTTGTTTATTGTCATGTGACAGTTTTTGTAAAACAATACAAACTAATGATTTCAGGACATTGGTGGAGCTCCAGAGCCAGGTCCCAGCTGCAAGAACTGCAACCCTGGTAGTTCTCATGAAAATGTCAAGTATCGGCACTAGTATCTGAACTGGTATCTGAACATCCCTAGTGGGTCCTGGCATCTTGTTACTTCTAACTTTAGAATTATTTCTGGTGATTATGTCATCTCTGATCCTTCCCATTTACAATACCTGAGCCCTGAAAAAGGGGGAGATTTGTTTTTGAAACATGTTGTTTACTTTTTGTTATACTTTATGAATGAATACTAATATTAAAAGAATTTGGACTCCTGGACCTTTGTTTGGCGTTCTCATTAGACTTTGTACTTGTGGCTTTAAAGGTTCCTACTGGGAAGATCCCTAATTTCGTGTCTGAGGATTAAGTAGAGGAAATGAAGGCAAATCCCATCCTAGAGCTATCCCTGTAGAAACATTTCCACTTCTGTCCTGAGGACTACTGTTAAGTTTTGGTTTTCTGCTCACTTTCTGTGTTGGTGACAGTAGATTTTACTATTAAAGCAGTTGTAAAGTCCCAGTATATATTCTCCTGTTATAACATCAGCATTGTGATAGGAATATATACTGGAGTTGTCTTTTATAATGCAATCAAAGCTTACTTGAAAAAAATCTCTTTTATATAGTGAGTGCTGCCTTCTGTCTGTCCATCACTTTCAACAACCTCCTGGATTCCCATTGTGCGTTGCATCTCTTTCCCTGCTAACTGATGTGATGCAATCTCGATTTCTCAAGACTGCATATCCCATCATGCATTGCTTCCAGCAAGCAATGATAATGTTACATTGTTCAGACATTAAGTTGTAGCTCAGAAGGCAGGCTGTGTGAGAGTTGTGACACAAAGATGTTCATATTCCTCAGTTGTGGCAGTCCATCCTATGGACATCTTCAGTAAGTACGTTTTTGCAAACTTCTAAACTGATGTGGTTACTATAGAACTTCTGGAGATTCAATATTGAAATACATATTATTTTTGTTTAGTTTTTGATCAGAGATACCCTTTAAGAATGAGGGGTAAAACTCCCAAATGGGAATAATCACAGCAGTGATGTAGATTCTAAATCTTCCCAACCTTTACCCCCAAAATGTCTGGAGTTCTGTTTTAGGGTTTAGGTCTGCTTTAAATGAATGGCACTGTGGTCTTGCAGCACAAAATCCTGAGCCTGAATCCCACCATGAATAGTATCTGTAGTTTGTATGTTTTTCCCATGTTTGTGTGGTATTCTATTGGTACCATGGTTACCTCCCGCTACCCAAAAACATACTACTCTACTGGGCCAATTAGCATCTGACCAAATGGTAGGCGTATAAATAGAAAAGACATTAGCTCAGGGGTGAAAAACATCATATTGAATTCAGGAGCCAATCTGTCCAATTCAGAGGTCAGCAGTATTTATTTTAGGTGCCAGATCCATTGACAACTAGAGAAAACCTTTAAAAGTTAGGTGCCAGCTGTAATTTTTAAATAGCATTGGCAACCTGGCTCCTAGGATTTGTCCAGCCCTGCATTAGCTCCTTAAGCATAAGGGGTTGAAGTACAGCCTCTGTGTAAAATTCTCTATAATACGTTGGCGTTGTATGATTACAGGAAATACATTTCAGATTTGAAAGGAGGTAGCTGGGCACGAAGCCTGCAATGTAAGAAGCAGTGGTGTAATGCCATGCGTAGCAATCAATTCATCTTTCAGTAGCTGTAGAGAGAGTACGCTGGTAAAAGCTGATTTCGATTGGTTGACATGAATTGCACTGCGTCATTGTTCTTTGCTCTCTGTTACTATGTCAGCCCGTACGAGTCTTTTTATATGTTTTTATGTCGTTTCCCCGTCTGGCCCATGTCAGTGTGTGGAGGAATTCTTATAATTCATGTAAATTATTTTATGGGGCAGAATTATAACCAGGATGGTGGAGCACCGGATCCCTTGACTGGGTTGGAAGTCTCAGTTGGGTATGGGATGTTTCTTATACATAGGCAGACCTGATGGGTACTTGTAGGGGTCTCTTAGAAATTAGGGGAAGAAAGATGCTAAATTTTCACTATAGTCCTTATGTCTGCTGCCTTCCCGTAAGTGGTCCATGCAATGAGAAGGTCTTCTTGCATGCAGGGCTTTCTCATTGCATGCTTGGGGAGCCAATGTGTTCCAGCACTCAGCAGTCTTTACATGTAGTGTTGCGCAATGTGATCACCTACCTGTAGATTCCTCGTCATGATGTCACAATGAGTAGCATGGGATATGGAGGTACGTTTCCAGTGTATGTCAGGGGATTCTTTTGTTGTCCTGCTGACACCAGTGCGGAAAAGAGGGTCAAGGGGGCGGTGCAGATCTGTTATTACTGGCACCAGTACCAGGGGGAAGAGGTGGAGCATGGGGAGTGGCAGTCTCTTTATTAGTGACATCAGTACCCGGATAGAGGGGTGCCCTGTAATGTTGGAGCATTTTTTACTCCTACTGACCCCGGTCCTGTCCCCAAAAAGTTTGATGAACAGTGAACTGCTCCTTTTAAAATTTTAGGGACCCCTGTAATAGAGTCTGCTGACAATACACTCAAGATGGCGGCACCCAACACCAGTCTCACAAGGGAGGTTTTTACAGGTAGATCACATACATAAAATATGTTACCTGCACATATAATCTAATGGGGAGGCTATATAATCTAATGGGGAAGATTTTTGTGGAAATGAATGGTCTGACGACGGGGTCTCTTCAATTTAGTGTAACAAATATGACGTGTTAAACATCGAAGACAAGACCGGAGAACATAGTATAATAATATTAATTTGTTTTCAATTTTTTCAAACAACAATTCTTTAATATTATTCTTAAGGTTTTTTTTGTTTTATATTGCAATAGCATGTTGATGAGGAACCAGGGAGGGCCAAATATAAGCAGATGAAACTTCAGCACTGAAGAAACCAAACATGTGTAAATGTGCATATATTGAAGAGGTGTACCAAACATACTTTTATTTTTGTAGCCCTGATAAAGGGGGCCCCTTAGAACTCCTGAAAGACATTGGCTGTTTAAATGAACTTTGTGATAAAAAAAAAAAATAGTTTTGAACCAGAAATATGTTGCTGGATCTCTGCTCCCTCGTTGCCATTAAAGTTTGTAGTCCAATACTCTCCTTCTTAACCAGGGTGCCTTCAAATGTTCCCTAAAGGTGGGGACTCTGATCTGAAGGGGCTCCTGATGTAAAGGAGGGAAACTGATGTGAAAAGGTGGACTCTGATGTGAAGGGTGCTCCTGAGGTAAAGGAGGGGATCAGTCATGTGAAAAGGTGGACTCTAATGTGAAGGGGGCTCCTGCGGTAAAGGAGGGAAACTCTGACGTGAAATGGTGAACTCTGATGTGAAGGGGGCTCCTGAGGTAAAGGAGGGAATCTCTTATGTGGAGGGGGCTCCTGAGGTAAAGGAGGGAAACTCTGATGTGAAATGGTGGACTCTGATGTGAAGGGGCTCCTGAGGTAAAGGAGGGAATCTCTGATGTGAAGGGGACTCTGATGTGAAGGAGTGACTCTGATGTGAAAGGGCAGAGGGGATCACTGATGTGCAGGGGGGCTTCTAATGTGAAAGGAGGGGAACTCCTGATGTGAAGGGGCTCCTGAGGTGAAAAAAGCGGGAATCTGATGTGAAAGGGGGTTTTCTGATGTAAAAGATGGGCCTGATGAGAAGGGGAGCTTTTGATGTGAAAGGGGAAACTACATAGTCTTTTTTTTTAAAATCTATACCTGCCCCCTGTCTAGGATGACGATGGTATTGATTTCGGGGAGGACTTCTAGTAGTGATAACTGAAGGTGAATTTCCACTTGTGACAAATTGTTGCCAAGCATAGAATTTCCAGGTGTGACATGGCCCTAAGGCCCCATTCACACTGAGCGATTTATCGCGTGGTAATTCCCGCGATATCGCTGCTATTTACCGCGCGATATCGCTCTCCAATGCATGGCAATGGGGCTCTGTCCGTCGCTGTCGCGGGTCGTGCGTCGCGGGTCGAGCGTCGCTACAGCAGGACCCTTTTTGGAGCGGATTTTGCCGCGATTCTAGCTTGCTCAATGCAAGCATTAGTGCGATATCGCGCAAAATGCAAATCGCGTGAAAAACGCACGATTTGCGAATCGCTCAGTGTGAATGGGGCCTAAATGTTAAAATTGACAGCTGCCTCTTGCTCTCGCTGAGCTCCAGGCTTTTTTCCGCTAGGTCAGGTCCCTGGAGAGGTTATTGAGCAATTTCACAGTCTACTGCAGAAAGGTCTTCCCTGCCTTTTTTTTCATGGTCTGTTGGGTTTGTGTGAGTTGCTTCTGACGTGGCGTACAGAGGTGACTTACTGAACCAGCCAAGAAGAGAATCACTTTAAGAAAGCGCTTCCACCTCATTATCACCTCTGTTGCTGGGAAAGGTGCAGTCCCACTTAATGGCAGATCCAAGGCTTTCTCAGCGAAAACACATAATGTGTATGCCGCCTCCTTGGCTGTTTCATAATTCAAGAGTGTTTAATAACTTGCCATTTTCAGCTAAGTAGAAGCACATATTTTCACACCACTCCCTCTCCGTTTTTACCTTACTCGAACTCCAAAAGCTTGCTGTCTTCTCCATTGTGACGCCAGTTTGATCCACCCTGTTTCTTCTTGGATGACTGGAGAAAAACATGAACAAATATGGAGTTGTTGCCCTTAGTGACCAATTAGGTTTCAGTTTTTGTTTTCTGTGAAACATAAACAAGGAATCTGATTGGTCACTGTGGGCAGATAATGTTGTTAATGACTAATCCCCAGTTTTTCTTTTAATTTATGGATAGAGTAGGGAAGGGTTAGACCCAT
>NW_017307046.1:314897-385900 GCF_000935625.1 Nanorana parkeri | reverse complement strand
GGAATAAGCTCAAATGGGGGCACAGGCAGAAGATGTGAAGAAGAAGCAGGTGGGGGTCTAGACTTTTCCTGCTTTACTAAAAAAAAGTATTTTTTATTGCTGCCTGCGTATCTCTTGAAGATATTGACGATATAATGATTTCCACTTCCCATTTTGGTGACATGTTTACATCTTACTTGCCTTGCAAGAGGCAGCAAGGAGCCTAGCCCAATATCACAAACAGGCACATTCCAGGATCACTGGGTACCAAAGGGGTGGGGTGGACTGGTGCACTACAGTGATTGCAGGATGAACAAACTGAAATATGTAGTAGGCGAGCAGAGCTCCCTGTTTGCATATCAAGGCTTCATTTTTAATATTGACTGGAATGTACATTTAGGGGTTAGAAGTTAGTTTTAGAAGGAGAAAAAAAACGATGAAGAACAAACTCTGACACAGAGTAATAGATTGGTCACTTTCAATACTGTTACAGCATCATCAATCACACAAGTTGTAGAATTTTAGACCATGACAGAGCCTCAGGCTACAACTGTATAAGTCTCCCCCACCTCTATTCAAGCTTGGCTTCTCCATTTTTACATAAATGGCCTCTTTCTCACCTCTTTTTTAAACCAGTCCTCCTCCCTGTCTAGGAGGCGTACTTGAGTGTCTTCAAAGGAGTGACATTTTTCCTTTTAGATATAGGTATACTGCCGAATCCTGACCAGAGGGTTTGGCTCTTCTATGCTGTGCCATACGCTGGTGTAGCTGCTGTTTTGTTTCACCGACATACAATTCTGAGCACTCCTCACTGCACTGGACCCAACGTCTCCAAGAAAAACACAGCAAGTCCAGTTGCCTTGACAGATATACCATGACCTGGATGAATGAGAACCTTCACAGACAAACTGTATAAGTCAGCAGAACATGCACACAACCGGGACCCAACCTGAAACCTGCTGAGCTCTAAGCAGGCTCTTTCAGGAAGCAGAATGGCTGATTCATAATGTGGCGGCACTTGCTGAAACGCTATGCACAAAATGAAAAGCCAATGAATACAATCATAATGCGAAAACAATTCTATTGCAATAGCCATTGACCTAGCAAACATTTGGACAATATGAGCAAAGACAAATAATGTGATGACCACCAGAGATGACACAGTACATGCGAGCTGGGTAATATTGAATTGATGCTTCTAGGTACAGGAAATGCTCACATGTGTTGTGTACAATCTTTCGAATAGTTTAGGAAGGATAAACAGATGTGTGAATTAATAGTTTGTTGAGGAGGAAAATTCCAGCTCTGTGGGTTGTTTTTTTCGAGATTAAATTTGAGGGATCTTTTTACAATCCTGCGTAGGTGAATCAGTGTTTGGCTCAAAATGTCTCCTTTCTTCAGATCCCTTTCTGACGTCTATGGATAGGTTAAAGCGAAATTGTACTCGTCTCCGCTCTAGCGATGTGACGCCTACGAGCTCCCCTGCTGATGTCGACATCTCTAGCTGGCTACTTCCGGGTTCAACATCTTTGGCCATCTTGATTGGCTAGCCCAGGGTGACGTACTGCATTTTTTGCTTCATAAGACGCACTTTTTGCCCCTCAAAAGGCGGGGGAAATGTGTGTGCGTCTTATGGAGCGAATCCCTATCACCCGACGCCCGGGACATGCAGTTTCAGGCACCGGGCGAGTAGTTTTTTTGTAGAGTTAGCCCTGCTCCGGACAAGCAGAGCTAAATGTACAGTGGGAGCCGCTGCTCGTTTTAATATAAGTGATCTAATCAGATCACTTGTATCAAACCAAGCGGACCAAACCAATCGTGTCTGGGTCCCCCGCTCCTCTGGGGGACCCGGGACCACGGCATAGGAGCTCACCATACAGCCCCTAGAGCAGACGAAGAACGTGCGTTCTTCGTCTGCTCTGTGTGATCACTGAGACCGTGGCGCTGTAATCACAGCGCCACCTGTCTCCGCTGTCACTAACTAAAGCTGCTGTCACAGAACCTCCCTGCGTCCTATGGTCCGGTGCGCCTTATGGAGCGCAAAATACGGTAACTCCTGCACATATGCAGGGCAGTACAGTCATCTTAGCATACAATTTATGTCTCTTCTACAATACAAAACCCATGCTCACCCAATTTGTGAAAACCACTATAGTTCCCGTAGACATAAGATAATTGTTGATCCAAAGCCTATAGTAGCTTACTGACCCAGCAGGGTGCCGGCTGTCTACACTGCAGGAATAGCTAATTGGGCAGGTAGACATTAAACCCTAATTGCAACCCTTCCATTATTAAGTAAAGTGGTGCAAGTGGTGCCTGCCAACACAATTGAGAGTTTGATTTCCTAAGATTGATTAACTCTTAAAGACCAATTTCTTGAAACAAGTTACATTAGCAAGTGAACTCTTTCTTCTGTTCAGCAGATGTTCAGAAAATTACCTGTTGTTCTGCCAGAAATGCATTATGTTCTTAACTGCCTGTGCATTCTGCCTCTGCCCTGCGGGATCTCTTCTGTGGAATATAGAACATCTTCCTATATTAAAGGAGAACTATAAGGTGAGTGATTTTCACTCATCCTCATAGTTCTAGCCGACCTGTGACAATGAAACTGTCACATATCGGCTTAGTAGATCGGGAAGTGAGCGAACACATACCAGCGGTCGCTCACTTCTCGATCCTGTCACGGCAGAGAGACGTGACAGCGGAGGGACTGGATTTCCCCCTGTGATCCTCCAGCGCTGACTGGCGGAACGGACGGGGGAGGGGACGGGCACAGCTGGCTCTGCCTCTAGATAGGCAGAGCCAGCTGTCACTCACGCAGCTGGGTGGATCCAGACATAATTGTCGGGATCCGTTTCAGCTGTGGCGTCTCAGTATACAGCGAGCTGTAGTTCGCGGTATACTGAGCTTAGGGTGACGGGAGGACGCTAGTTTGTGTCCTCCCGTTACCCTAAGGAGAACTATGGGGAAAAGCCCTAACCCCATAGTTCTCCTTTAAGGTGGCCATACACCTTACAACCCTTGTGCAACTTTTTTTGCCCAGACATGATGCCCAGTGCATTTTTTGCCCAGTGCATGATGGGCTAGTTCGGTCAACTAGCCCATCATGCACAGACCAATGTAGTTCGCAATTAACATTTGTCAGGACCTTTTAACTGGCTGATTTTCATCGATTTGAAAGAACAGGTTTTTGTTTGAGCACGTGCAGTTTTCATTTTGAGATTTTTGTCACTAACCTGTCTATTTTTGTCCAGCTAGACAAAACTTTTGTCTCTGCCAGTTGTATAGTAATTGAGGTTGTGCACTTCCCGTCAACTGGCCGATTTTCGGACGAAAACGCGATCGCAGACTAAAATCTCCAGATAATTGAGGGTGTATGGGCACCTTTTTATGGAGATGAGGAAAAGGGGAAGTGCTCTGTAGTCCAGCAGAATAGAATTGGCAGTGCTGATAACACTCCATTTTGGTCAAATCTGCAGCTATTTTTTCTGTATTTGCAGCGTTTTTAAAGAGCGAAAATGTCGAGAAATGTGCATGTGTCGCAGAGATGTACTGAATGTGTTTTTTTATTTTGTCCAGCCATGCACTCTAACCACTTGCTGACCGAGGTGTTAAACCCACTTCCTGGCCAGGCCATTTTTCAGTATTTAGCGCTGCAGTACTTTGACATTTATTCCGTCATGTAACGCTGTACTGAAATGAATTTTATCCCATTTTGTGGGGGACAGATAGAGCTTTCTTTTGGTGATATTTATTCGCCACTGGGGTTTTATTTTTTACTATATAACGCAAAAAGTTCCAAAAATGAAAAAAACAACAACAGTTTTCCCTATGTTATGTTATAAAACATTTATCAGTACCCAATTCTTGGTAAAACATAAAAGACGGGGTCACGTCGGGTAAATAGACACTATTGTCAAGCTTTAAAATTGAGTGCGCCCGCTAAATCGCAAAAAAACTGCCATGCCTAAAATTGGCCATAGGCGACGCTTTAAATGCTTTTACCGCTCATCAGTTTAGTGTTATCAGTGATTAATGACCCTAAAATGATTGCTCACACTCCGACGGTGATGGCGATATGTAACGTGTGGCGTAATCGTTGTTTTCGCATGTAGGCGCACCCAATGTGTATTTCCATTTATAAGTGCACGCACGCGGGAGTGGGGGACATTTTTGGCTGTTTTTTTTGTTTTTTTTAATGTGAGACTTTCATTATTTTTTTAAACTTGACTTGGAGCTAAAAAAAAGCCCCCTATGTGATAGCCAATATACAATGACAGGTCCTCTTTATGGAGACCTCTAAGACTCCTCATGTCACCTTGGGACCCTCAAAGAAGCTGATGAAGCAGCGATCTGCTTCACCAGCTTCTTCTCTGGCTATAACAGCCAGAGAAATGACAGCTAAAGGCGGAAGTGAAAGCTTCCGCCTTTAGAGAGCGAGAGGAGGAGAGATCAGCGGAGGGAAAATGACAGCAGAGGAGGGGGGGGGCCTGTACGTGGTCATACAAGCGATCGGCCAGCTATAGAGCCGGCCGAACGCTTGTATGTAACAGCCAGTAACGGCTGTTTACATTCCTGACTGGATTCTGCTTGCGCGCCCTCGCAGAAAAATAAATAAATCACGTACATGAACGTCCACCCGCCAGGAAGCATTCGTCCTTTTTTTATACAATGGGTGGACAGCAAGGGGGTATAGCCCCTTTCACACGACCAATCCCATCGAGTCCGGGCCCGATCGAATGGCCAATGCAAGTCTATGGGCAGCCGACATGCCCGTAAAAGCAAACGCAACAGTTTTCCGTTTCACCGGACCGAATCGGGGGTAATCTGATGTCCGTTTACATCCAATTCCCAATAGACTGGCATGGGTCCGGTAAATGCAGTTTTATTCCTCCATCACAAGATGGAAGTAACTATACAGACACGCATGTCACAGCGGTGCTCCAGCTGCTCCAACTATTGACACTTGGATACACAAGAGCTTTCTATAGCGCAAGGAGCTTACAGTGGGTGTGTTTGGGAATGACTCTTTATTAAAAACAGGTAAACAGAAGGGGTTCCCAGGTCACTGGATTACCAACAAAAGCCATGGAGTTAACCAGTGCACTACAGCAATACCTAGATGAAAGCTATGAGCAAGTAACCTGTGTTCTCTGCATGTATGTCAAAGCTTCATTTATTTTTATAGTGGAAACTTTTTTGTGTGTGTGAAAAAGCACATGCGGTGCAACTTGTATGTGCATTGCCATTTATTTTGAATAGCCCACAATGCAGTGCACCACAATACACAATGTGTGGTGTGATGGAAAAAAGAATACTGCATTTTTGCTTTATTGGGGATCATTAAAACAAATAGGCTGCGTTAACGCAGTGTGTTGTTACGCATTTTTAGCAGCGTTGTTTAATATGGCGCAAATGGGAGGCGTAGTTCATCTTTAACACCAGCGAGTTTCCTATGTGTATTCTCTATAGCAAAATAATCAGATATTCAGTGCCGTTCAAAAAGGAGTTTTACTATAGAGCGCTGTGATTTCCCATAGGTAGTTTATTGACCTGGGGACATTCAGTAAGTGTATTTCATCAGGGGTGTTTTAATTATTATATACAAGTTGCGTATATTTATTACAGTGCAGAATTTCAACGTGAGTTTTAATACACTTCCCCTTGTGTTTTCACAAGGGAGATCAGTAGCTGGGTATCTAAATACTCCATCACGATATCCAGGCTTGGCACACACATCACACTGGTGAAGATTGGAAAGCATACGGCTAATCTCATTGCCGCTGTCCTTGTATACAATAGGGAATTAGAGGAGTTTCTTGTAAATTGCTTCTGTGAAATTGCTTCTGTGTCTTCCCTTGGGTCTGCACACCCTCCCTCCATCCGATACCCCATCATCCCTCTGCTGTTTAATTTCTGTCCAGGGTGATCGAATCTACACTCCATTCCCTGAGCTTATTTCTCTCGTCTGCCCTTCGCCCCATCTCTTCATCTACCTGCAGTTTTGCTTTTCATGCTGAATGTCTTAATAATGCTGTATTTATTCTGGTTGATATCGGTCCAGTTTGATGAAAGCTTTGATGTTTACTTATTGACCAAACCGTTTAATGGCGCTACAGAGATGCTAAAGTGTATTCTTGATAAAGATAAAGGCTCCAGTCAAAGTTAAACATTAAATCTTGAAATGTACACAAGGAGATCTGCATACCTGCTCAGGGCTTCAGTCTTTTATCCAGGCATTTCTGTAGTGGATTAGAATTTGCTATAAATCAGTCCAACCCAATCCCTTTTTATCTGGCGATCCTGGTAAGCGCCTGTTTGTGGTGCTGCAACAGCTTCTTTGATGTCTCTCAAACACCGAACACCTAATGTAAAAATAACAGGACCAAGATGTTTCATCACAGTGCCCTTTTCAGTACTCAGTGATCTGGGAGCCCCTTCTATCTACCTGTTTATAGTGGAGATAAGGTATTCCAAAAACACCCCTTGAAGGCCAACATTCACAGTCCAAAAGTTGAAGACTCCCATGAAAGCTGTGTTATTTCCAAAGTCAATTAGTACAGTATTCTATATGTTCTAAGATCGTTGAATTGATATAAAAAGTCAGGTCCCAGGAAGCAAGTGAATAGAATCAGAGATGAGCACTGAAAGAGAATTTGTGGTTAATAAAGGTAATACTAGACCTTTTGTGGTGTCTATTTTACACTTCTAGGTCACCAAAAGCAGAGTACAGGTCCATTTTAAAGGGAACATCCAGTTTATGTAAAATAATAATAAATGCACACTTCTTCATGTAGCGCTCATCCCTGAAGGAGCCGCTGGATAGAATGGTTCCTCCTAGTCTCTCTAGGGTTTACAATGGTGTTGCTGCTCCAAATGCACTTACCAACCCTCCAGTGGCGAACTTTATTGAGAAGGTTGGCAGAGAGGGTAAGGGCACAGGACACCCAGGATGTAATAGTACTTGCAGCCTTCACAGATAGAGGGCCTTTAAGCCGATTGCAGCAATCTGTTTTAAGCTCCTGGCTGTACAATAATTGATACAAAAGCTACTAGTCCATTTCAGAATAGATCACCATGCTGCAGCACAGGATCAACTTCTTCACACCTGGTAAAGTTGCTCTAGATCATCTTCAGCTTCACTCACTAAGCCCCTGCATCAGGCCTCAGTCTGAGCACATGGCTTTTGATCCTAGGCTGCAGGCCTAGACCAGTCAGACAATCCACAGCATCCCTCCTCTAAACAAGAGCTCGGGGGAGAAAGAAACTTGCACATGGTCTGCCCTGAATAAATATGTCCTCTCCCAGCATGCACCACTGACCATGAACTACTTAGTAATGTGTTGGGGAGACATGGATATTCATAACACACCATTATTGGTTGCTCGGCACTGTGGCAAGGTTATACCAAGCAGCAGGCAGATACAAACCATAACAGAATGCTTAGGAGAAACCAAAAGAGCGCAGACTATTAAATCAGGATCAGACTGACTACAATCTGACAGCAGCTAAATTTAAATAGTCACTCCTGCATATGGCAGGGTGGCTACATTCATAAAAAGAAAAAGAATTTGCATTCATTATTATTTTGCAAGTGAGCCAGTAAAGCATTGCAGCCGTGATTACTAGATTGCAGGGGCAATACTTTGGCTTCTGCATACTGGTCCATGTTCGTACCGAGGTATGAGCATGCAGTAACATGGATGGGAAGAGGTGGGCGGAATGGGGTTTAGGGGGGTTGCAATCTTACCATGTTTCATGGTATACCCTAAATATGCAATATGTGCAATATGAAGCATGGTTAGAAAGGTAAACTGAACTTTTAAGTTTGTTGCGATTGGGGATGCACCAATACTGAGTATTTGGGCCTATTCATACTCGCCCAAATGCTCTGATACTTACCCCCGATACCGGAACTTCCAGAGGCAGATTTCCTCTGACCGGCAGTGCCGCGAGGGAACATGGAGCCGGCTTCCTGGCTAATGAGCTTGATGCTGATTGGCCGAGAGGCCGGCTTCCCAGCCAATCAGCATTAAGCCAGCCAAACAGCATTGAGCTGGCTTCCCGGGCAATCAAGAAGCCGGGCGATGTGTCATTACCCGCTGCCCGGCTTCTTGATTGGCCGGGAAGCCGGCTCCATGCTAGCAGAAGCACCGGTATCGGTACTCGGTATTGGCAAGTACCGAAAGATAAATATCGGTACTAATACTTGATACGGAAAAGCCGGTATCGGTGCAACCCTGTTTGCGATGGTTGGCATGACATTCGCATGTCCATGGTTTGAATAATTTTTTGTGTCTGACCTTTCATTTAATATCTCTACGACTAGGAACATATGGTCCTGTTCCACTGTGACAGGTCCTCTTAACATATGTGCTATCTTGGTGGCCATGGTGAACTTTGATGAACCCTTCTTGTAAAGACAAATTAGATCATGTATTTTCAGACACTCTGGGGAGTCTGAGTAGCTTTGCAGGTAACTAATTTATTACGTCAGTAATAATAAAAAAAAGAATCTTCTTTTAATGTGGCACTTCCCCTCCTGGCGCAGTCTATTCATTTGCGCTCCTAGTAATTTCTTTCTCCTGGCAGACTCCCCTGTGTTTAGCTGTCTTTCTCGGCTCCCTCCAGTTTTTCTCTGTCTCTCTGTCTTATTCCTGTAAGTCATTGCGCGTCTGACCCACACCTGCAGTGCAGTAACTGGTAATTGCTCTGAGATGTCTAATGCTCAGTCTGAGCCTTCTGTCGCCTCGTTTCCGTAACACACACTTAGGAGGCCGGGGCTCTGGGGCCCGTCAGATGCTTACGTAAATATGCCATGTGCTTTTAGATCTGTGCAGGAACATTTAAAGCAGAACGATACTTGAAGATGTCATTAGAGCTGCTTCTACACACCTACTGTGTTGCATTACCAAATTCTGCATTACATTTTGAAATACTTCTATGATCTATGCATAACATCCTCTAGGGCAGTGTTTCTTTACCTGTGTAAAAGCAGGACCCACATTTGTCTTTGGTCATTAAGTCACGACCCAAGAAGCAGTGGAATGGAACGCACGGCATTAGGGTATGGCGTGTTCCGGTGCGGGCGTACGAACTGTGGGTGGGAGGTGCGTTTGGTGTACCATTCAAATGAATGGCAATGCAACACACCTCCCACTCCAGAATGCACGGTAGGTGTGATTGCGTGGTACAGTGCGTGAATCGCATTGATACTTTGTGATTCACACATTGTACTAGTGTGAATGGGCCCTCAAAAACACTGACATGCATACACAACCACAGACACAATCTCACACACTCAGCACACTCAGACATTCTCACACACACGTGCACTCTCCAAAAATGTTAAAATTAAAAAAAAACTTTTTTAAGGTCCACCCAGTCTCCCTACGTTACAAGAACTGGATTGGATCCAGTGTGGGCTGCTGTGCTATGACAGAGCTCCATCCATATGTGCATTGCTTGTACAGCTCCCTTGCGTGCCCTGTAGAGGTGTCGGGAGCTAGAATGTGAATTATGTCAATCTGGTCCAGGCACCTCTAAAGGGCATGTGAGGGAGCTGTAAGCAATGCATGTATGGATAGACCTCCCTCGTGGCAACAGCCCCATCACATCTCAAGCTGATACTAGGCGCTGAGCAGCATATTTTGAATGTCTGCTTGGCACAAGAACAGAGTGCTGCGGTAGGGTGAGGCAAAGGAGCCTCTCACCTACAAAAGTGGAAGGCATACAGTGACCCACTGAACATGGGGTCGCGACCCAGAAGGAAGGACAGTGTCATTACCAATTCAGAGATGATTTGAGGATCTACAGCCGAGTGATACACAAATAAGATACAATTTTAATAATAATTCAGTTACTTGAATTTATTTTTAAGGTGTAACTTCTGAGTTTAGTGTCACTTTAAGGACTCCGCAAAAGACCTGAGGGCACACTTTTCGACTGGAGAAAAAAGGATTAACCTGGAAATGAGTCTTTACTGTAAGAGCTATAAAAAGAAATAATAATCTTTTGTTGGACCTGGTACTAGCCAACTGAGTAAATTGTTTTAAGAGAGGGTTAAATGTGTACCTTAGTGCACAAAATACGCTACATAGGCAAAATTATGTGGATACTCCATTCAAATGATTTGAGTTTGGGTGTTTCTAGTGAAAGGTACTGTTAATGTTACAGCACAAAGCCAGCTTCATAAAGACATAGTTTAATGTGCAGGAATCTGAGTGACCTGCACAGAGCCCTGGCCTCAACCCTACTGAATACCTTTTTAGGATGAATTAGAAACCATTTTCGAGCTAGGTCTTCAAATCCAACATCCAAACTCTTGTGGAAATCCTTCCAATAACATTGGAGAATGTTATACTCGTAAAGAAGGGCGGGACAAACTTTATATCAATGATCATGGTTTTGGAATGGGATGTCAAACAACTCATACAGGTAGTCATCCACAAACTTATGGCAGCATACAGTAGTATATAAATGGCTTCTAATTTTCATAAGAATATAGTAGAATACAGTCTGGGCAATTATCTATTTACCTTTGGGGATTGGGATGTATTTCCCCCCCACCTCAGTAGCATGTTGGGCCACACTATATATAGGGTTTCTACCCTCTCCTGGATCAGCTGTAGGATTAGTGTTTCGAGGATTCATGGAATTTTTCTTCTGAACTCAATGGACATGTGTCTTTTCTTTAACCTAGAGATATTTTATTGCTTTGTGTAAAACAATAAATAAAAAGACTAGAATTCTTGAATAAGTTGATCAGAGTAGTCCTTGTCAGTGTACTTTTAGATGGAAGAAAAGTAAATACATGAAACCTGACATTTTCAGCAGCGATGCATGTGGGAGTGACTGATCGCCTACACATAGAGGGTTTGTGGGATGGATTCCCGTTTATGAGAACGAAGACTACCCGTACACTAGAATCCAGTACGATGACATCAGTGACGATCCAGGCAAATGAAAAATGCCCATCCAAGTTTTTGCTTTTCCACATAGAGGACTATTTATAAAGCGGTGCGCACAAATGTTTGTCCCCAGTAATGTACCAAATTCTGAACAAAGATTAGCCGCACATTAAAGTATATGCACACCCAGCCCATAAAATCTTATAAGTAAATGTAATTTCAAAAGTCATGCTCTGTCTTTTTTTAAATCTTCAGCTTCCATGGAATATTTTTCATTAAGATAACACTTGGTGATCCTGCCATGAAGGTTGTGGGACATACGCTTGGAGCACTGTGGTGTATAGGAAGCAGGTCTGCTTTGTTGACCAGTTTAGGTTTACGTCGGACAGATTTTACATTGTCATACAGGTCTATGGTAATGAAAAACCTGCTGCTTGATGCAGGGCAGAAGGAAGTCAACTGCAGGACAGATGTGCCTGTCAATGTCCTCCTTTTTGAAAAAAGCCCCAAAACAAATGAACATGTGCATTTATTATATTTTTTCATTGGATCCAGTAAAGCATTGCAACTGGAATCAGTGAATTGTGGGTGCAATGTTCTGGCTCCTGTAAATTCTCCCTCCTTTCCATGTCCGTACCTCAATACGGACATGTAGGGGGCTATTCACAAAGGAGCCAAAGGATCCAGCTGTAGCTTCAGCTGATCCTTCGGCTCTCTTCGGCCGCCGGATCCCTTCGGTTCAGTCAAATCGAAGGGCTGCTGTACGGGCTATTCACAATAGCCCGTACAGCAGCCGAAGGGGGCCGAGCGGCTCAGCCGAGCTCAACTGAGCCGAAGTGTCAGCCGAAAACGGGCTGCCGAAGGCCGGCCTTTCGCCCCGCAAATGACAGCTGGGCGGAGCCAGCCGTGATCTCGCTGCTGGCTCCACCCAGTTGTAGTGCCGTCAATACAAGCCCAAAGCCCGTTGACACCTGCCCTAAAAGTCAAAAACGTCGGTTACAGAATAAACAGCTAGCGAGGGCATATATTTTTGCAAAAAAAAAAAGTTCATTTTGAATAATCCGCTGTTTTAGGTTTTAGTGTTATTTTAATTTGCTAGAACAAGTTATTTCCTCCCTAACCCCCTGAATGTTACATTGAACAGACTCCGTGCAGCGAGGATTAGACGGTACCACTGTATCGACCAAAATAGGATTCTTACAAGCAGCTCTCCGCTGCTTCTTAGTGGAATAAGATTTGGTTCACGTTACAAAAAGTGTGATTGAACTCTGTTTTCCATGGTTGACGTCACAGTTGCTTTGTCCTCCCATAGATCCCACATGGCTGTTAGTAGCTATGTGTATACATTTCAAGTAGATGGGGTGACCTTTAGTTTGCTAAGGCGCAGTGTAGTATAATCAATTGCCATGTTGCTTTTTTCTTTCATAAAATGCTGTTTCTAATTTTTTTTTTTCATCATTGCACAGGGCTGGCTTCCTGATGGTGACAACAGTGGCTTAGTGTGTCAGCAGGGCTGCTCGTAGTCTCCATCAGAGGGCCAGTGTGAGAGGGTGACAACACAGGAGCATAATTAGGAGACATTTGTCACCAGAAAGCAGGAGGTGCCTGAACAGGGACTTTCAAGGCAGGATCACCGGGTGCTGTTATAATAAAAGCTGCAGGCTTACAAATATTGGTTGCAGCTTTTGAAATTATATTAACATCTTAAAATTAGATTTTAGTGATCAAGCTTAGATCTGCATTAAAGCAGAAAGCCAGGGTTAATCTTTTTCGATGTAAATATCCATATCTGATATCCGGAGAGCCACTGGGGATGCTGAGTATAACTGTAGTAGTCCAGCTACATAGAGTGATAGGTGATCTGGGTGCAGCTCCAGTGTCTTCCCCTCTGCACAATGAGCACAGAGAATCGCTCACTTGGCCATTCAGAGAATACCTTGTAATTTATTTTTAAGGAATACAAGGTTTTCTTTAGTTCCATCTTGTACAGTTGTACTGACTCCTCATGTACTGAGATTGCGTACTCTGATTTCACTGCACACCGTGAGCTTCTTACAACATGCATTAGAAACTACAGCAAGTCAGATAGAGCCCATCTCATTTCCTGGCTGGAGGATATCCACCATTATCTAGTTCTTTCCTTCCCAGTTTGGCTGTCCCTGGCCCGACCCCTTCATTCATTGGATTTCAGTTGTTTCCCAATCATGGAGGCTCAGCATCCTGGTTTCAGGAAGCCATGTACAGCACCCTGCCAGCCCCCCCAAACAGCAAAATGATCTGCTAGCATTGCATAGAGAAGCACACAGACCTAGTGATGTCATCACTGGGTCTACAATAAGGTATGTTTTGAAAACAAAGGTTTTTATATAATAATTTAATTAGCATGTTGATGGGAGTCTTGAAGGGAGCCGAAGATAAAGAGTGCATATAGGTTGGCAGTTTCTGTAAGCATTAGCAAAGGATGAGTTGTTACAGACAAGGAAATATTATGAGTAGTGTAACCTGACATTATCTACTGTAAGTCAGTGGTGGTCACCACCCTATCTGCGTCTGTGGAGATACTACAGTAGATGGTCAGGGACTGTGGACATGCTTCATGAGATGGATAGAGACAGCAGGCATGCTAAAAGAGGTGGTTAGAGAAAGCAGGAATGCTACAGAAGATAAAAACTGTGGACGTGATACCGGAAAATTTTACGGACTAGACATGCTCTGGAAGATGGTTAAAGCCTTTTGGCAAGCTAGAGGAAATGGTTAGACAGAGACTGTGGGCATGTTCAATGAGACAGTTAGATACTGTGGTCACGCTCCAGGAGATGGTTAGCGGCTGTGGTCATGCTTTAGAAGATGGTTAGCGACTGTGGTCATGCTCCGGAAGATGGTTAGCGACTGTGGTCATGCTCCAGAAGAAGGTTAGCGACTGTGGTCATGGTCCAGAAGATGGTTAGAGACTGTGGGCATGCTCCAGAAGATGGTTAGAGACTGTGGGCATGCTCCAGAAGATGGTTAGCATCTGTGGTCATGCTCCAGAAGATGGTTAGCATCTGTGGTCATGCTCCAGAAGATGGTTAGCGACTGCGTTCATGCTCCAGAAGATGGTTAGCATCTGTGGTCATTCTCCAGAAGATGGTTAGCGACTGTGGTCATGCTCCAGAAAATGGTTAGAGACTGTGGGCATGCTAGAGGAAATGGTTAGACAGAGACTGTGGGCATGTTCAATGAGACAGTTAGATACTGTGGTCACGCTCCAGGAGATGGTTAGCGGCTGTGGTCATGCTCCAGAAGATGGTTAGCGACTGTGGTCATGCTCCAGAAGATGGTTAGCATCTGTGGTCATGCTCCAGAAGATGGTTAGCGACTGCGTTCATGCTCCGGAAGATGGTTAGCATCTGTGGTCATGCTCCAGAAGATGGTTAGCGACTGCGGGCATGCTCCAGAAGATGGTTAGCATCTGTGGTCATGCTCCAGAAGATGGTTAGCGACTGTGGGCATGCTCTAGGAGATGGTAAGAGACTGTGGTTATGCTTCAGGAGATGGTTGGAAAACATGGTTATGCTTCAAAAGATGCACAGACAGCGACCATACTGCAGAAGCCTAAAGACAGCAGGGGTGCTACATAAGATGTTCAGAGACTGTGAGCATGCTACTAAGAGGTGGCTGGACACAATGGGTGGTTAGAGACTATAGCTATGCAACAGCATGTGGTTAGAGGCATCAGGCATGCTGCAGGTGATGGTTAGAGACCTTGGGTATGCTACAGGAAGTGCTTAAACACAATGAGCATTCTACAGGAGATGGTTAAAGACCATGGCCATGCTCCATCAATAAAAACATGATTTTGATACCTTTTTTTTTTTTCTTCTTCTATTAAATGAAAAGTATGTTTGTTTTTTTTTCTCTTGTCGGTAGTGGCCCCGCCAGGCAGACAAGTGACACACAGAGGCGCCTCTCTATCCCGCACAGCCGCTCATACATGCAGAGCGGCGGAGGATGAAGCGGCGCTGTCTGGAGGGGGGGGCATGAGGAAGCTTTCGGGCCCCCCCCAACAGGCGGAACGCCAGGGCCCGGTCGCAATTGCGACCGTTGCGACCCTGGTAGTTCCGCCAGTGCTCCAGGAACCGGTAAACTGTGGCCATTCTTCAGGAGATGGTCAGAGACTGTGGCTATGCTCCAGGAAATGGTTCCACAGGAGACTGTGGACATGTGAAGAGGGTATAAGACTGAGGGCATGCTACAGGAGATGGTTAGAGACTGCAGGCATGTTGCAGATGAAGGAGACTGGGAGTGTGCTATACAGGGAGGTCCAGACACTACAATCTTGTTACAGGAGTGGTTGGAGACTGCAGATCTATTTTATGAGCCTGCTAGGGATCTTTGACTTTACAAATTGCTCCTTCCTCATTTGTGCTCTCTATAGGTTCTTTAAAAATGACTGTTATCACTGTTAATATTCCAATGAGAAGAGCAAACTAAGCCAAGTATTCCCCTTTACTTGGGAATACTTTTCACTTACCCAGGTAGGGAAAACATTGACTGCAGTTTCAGAGGGCTGCGTGTTGCCATCAGGTCGGGGACTAGGTTTATTAATGTTTGTCTTGTATGTTCTGTGCAGCTGCTTTATAACATAGGGGAATAGGTGTGTACAGAGCTGATCCCAGACACTCAAGCATTGCCATCAGCAGTTTTATGTGCTGTTCTGAAGCACTGAAATTGCCAATGCGGAGAAAAACACAATGTGCCAGCAGCACATGTTAGTCTATAGCAGTGTACTCACCAGTATTATCTTTTTATATTAGCAGCCTGTGATATTACTTGGCATTGTCTGCTGTTCTTTCTCATTTCATTTTAATAGATGGGGGAAAAAATGCAGAAAAACAGGAAGAAACATAATGTAAAAACAAGAGAAAAATAACAGAAACTTTAACAAAGAAACAGAAATAAATGTTTATCTTGCATAATAAAGGCCATGTAATGGCCTTCATATTCCTAAAAATATATCGGGGGTTTAGAAAAAAAATAAGCTTTGGCTTAAAGTAGAATTAAAGTCTCTCTTTTTTTGGCATATAAGCAGTAGATACTGTATATGCCCCATGATTATAAAAAAGTAGGTACATTCTTAAAGGAGAACTATGAGGTGAGTGCTTTTCACTCACCTCATAGTTCTAGCCGACCTGTGACAATGAGACTGTCACAGATCGGCTCAGTAGATAGGGAGGGGAGCGAACACATACCGGCGTTCGCTCACTTCTCGATCCTGTCACAGCTCTCTGCCGTGACAGGGGAGGCGCTGGATTCCCCCCTCCCCGCTCCGATCCGCCAGCGCTGACTGGCGGATTGGGCGGGGGAGGGGGCGGGTACAGCTGGCTCTGCCTCTAGATAGGCAGAGCCAGCTGTCACTCACGCAGCTGGGCGGATCCAGACAGTGTTGCTCGCGATATACTGAGCTTAGGGTGACGGGAGGACGCTAGTTTGTGTCCTCCCGTTACCCTAAGGAGAACTATGGGGAAAAGCCCTAACCCCATAGTTCTGCTTTAATTACTTACTTGTTCCAATGCTGCTCGCTCCCGGCTGAAGAACTCCTGGCTCTCGAACGGTTGTGAAGGAGGAAGTGTGCGTGCACATGCGCAGTAGAGAGGGGGGGTGAGAGAATGAAAGTGAAAAAGTGAATGGACGCAGCCGGGAGCGCACACACTGAACAGACTGTGGGACACGAGGAGCCTGCGGTAGATCAGAGACCGGCACCAGCACTGGAGGGACTATTGGAAACGAGAGGAATGAAGAAGATGATCGTATCAAGAGGCAACAAATAAGGTAAGTGCTAACAGCAGCATGAGGGGGAAGAAAATATAGCCTTTAATGTCACATTAATGGATGTAGGGGTCAACTCCAGTGGAAGATGGGAGCAGTGTGGAATTGATTATTCTGCCTGGTGGGGAGGGTGTCCATGACCAAGATGTGCTGCTTCTCCGGTAGAGGTCTAAGACCTCGATGGACTGGCGGGGGAGTCTGCATCACAAAACTAACTTCCAAATCTTTTGGCAGGTAAAGTAGTTCACATATACTGTATGTTTCAGTTGTGCATTGAGCTGTTTGCCTTGGGATATGCTTTCATATATTTTTATGTTATTTCCCGGGGTTCTAGAATATCCGCCAACCAACAGAGAAATCATAAAGGCATATGGCATCATTAAATTATTCCTTCCCCCTGGCAGTGCTCCCAGGCACTTATGCTTCATCTACCCCAAGATGATACTTACTGAAAGTCACCTTTACAGAAGAAGGCTAAAAGGCGGCAGCTGTTTTTCTATACGAGCGCTAGTAATGACCTTCTTAATACATTTGCCCTTTCTTGTCCTTGTTGTGTCAGCAGAATGTAAGCAGAGTCACATCTGGTACATGCCATGGCTATATACATATACATCTGGGGAGGCACCTACCTCTTGCTTTGCCTAATGGCTATGTATGTTTTGATTGTCAGCATCCACAACCATGGGGGCTCCATCTGTGCACGTAGCACTCATGTTTTCAGTGTATCAAAGTAAGCATCCCAGGATCCAATATATCTGATGCAAGCTCACAATTGGCTGGCAGGGAGCTGGTGAGCTAAAGTGATTCTAGGGTGTCTTCTTTCTGCAGTTTCTCTTCACTTCATTTTGTTTACATGTTTCTTGACACTGTAGTGAAGTCAAGTGCTTTATAGAAAGAATCCATTTGCCACTGAAGACATTGGGGGGAATGTATCAAAGCAATCGCGACAGTTTTAGCCTCTTAGATAATTTTTTTTAAATGTGCAAATCTGTCTTTCAACGTACGCTCCTGTTTTCACATGCGCTTGCACTACTTTTCCAACTGCACGTGTTTTGCACATGTTTTCTTTAGAGCTTGCACTCCTTTTTCAGTTGCATGTTTTTTTGCACCTTTTTTGCACGTGTTTTCATCTGCACTTGTTCTATCTGAAACTGGAGCATCACTTAAGAAGTCCACATGACCACTTCTTCAAGATGCGACAGTTAAGCTTTTTGCCTGAAGTTACAAGTCTTCTTTCCTGGAGTCTATTAAACCTCATTTATCAACAACATTACACTAGCTTGATAAATCTGGTGCAAATATATTCTGTGCAAGTTCAAACACTCGCAATTACTACGATAAATTTCCCCCATTGTATTGTATCCAGGTATTGTGTATATATATCCAAAACTATTTTTTTCTTTTTCGTTTGCGATAGGGAAGGGATAAAGTGGTCAGATCACTCACTGCAGGTTCACATGGGGCTCTTTAAAGTTAATCTATACTTACAGTACCTTTCCTTCCTGAGCCCTGGTCTTAAAATGCTGCCACTACTATTATCACCCAGCTCCATCAGAAAAAAAAAAAAAAATTGATGGACTACACTTTAAGGCAGTGGTTCTCAACCTGTATAACCCGGGGACCCACATTTGTCCTTGGTCATCAAGTCGCACTGCAATGGAACACACAGCATTGCGGTACCGCGTGTTCCGGTGCGAGAGATCGAACAATAAGTGGGAGGTGCGTTTGGGATGCCATTCAAAAGATCCACCCAGTCTCCATACCTTATGAGAGCTGGAGTTGATCCTCAGCCTGGGGTCCAGTGTGGGCTGCTGTGCTGTGATTGAGCTCCATCCATATGTGCAATGCTTGAACAGCTCCCTTGCGTGCGCTGTAGAGGTGCCAGGAACCAGAATGTGACATCACTCCGGTCCAGGCACCTCTACAGGACACGCGAGGGAGTTGTACGTACGTACGTACGTACGTACGGAGCTCACTCATGGCCATAGCCCCAGCCCATCCCACCTCAAGCAGACACTCGGCACCAGGCAGCATATTTTGATTGGCTGCTTGGCGAGAGAACTGACAGGAGGAGCCGCTCACCTAGCACAGTGGAAGGCACACGCAACCCACTGAACATGGGGCCGCGACCCACTTTTGGGTCACGACCCACCAGTTGAGAACCATGGCTTTAAGAAATAAAAAACTTACTTTGCAGTGGGGCTACTTCCACACTTCAAGGGTTAAGTGCTTTTTGTCTGAGGGACCAGTCTAGCAGCCCAGAGGAAGCTAACATCAGGTAAGTAGATCTGCTTTATTCCAGCCCCTAGAAAAAAAAGAGGGAGATAATTCCACTGCAAGGGTTTTTTTGTTTTTTTAATTTGACTGGAGTTCTGCTTCTTTAAAATCAAATTGCAACACAGTTTGTGTAGCAATTTTATATATGACATTTTTTTTACAAAGGTGGAGTGTTCTTTTAGAGATCCTTGAATGAAATGTTGCCGTTTTAAAGGGTGCTATGAAAATGCCTGGAATTTTGATTCAACTAGGAAAAAGAAAAATCAGATTTGGTCTTTCAATGTTTACATTCACGGTCCGCACTGCCGCTTGAAATTTCCTTTTTCTTTCACATTAGTTTGGATTAGATGAGCCATATTTCTATAATAGTTCTGTAGCACGGAACGTGATTCACTCATTGTGGTTTCATGTGGTGAATAATCTTAAAATAAAGGTGCCGTTGAACGGCGCTCCCTGTGCGGTCTCGTGTGTTAGAACTTTTACCAGGGCTGATTTTCTGGGGTGGAATAAGCGGATGTGCAGTCTAATAGTCTAAATTCTCCCTTGTTTTGTCTTGCAGTTACCGAGAAGGAGGTGCAGCAATGGTGAGTCACTGGATTATTCTTAACTCTAAACTGTGTCGTGTTTGTGGTTATATCTAGAGTTCTTGCGCATGGTTTGAGACTTACGGCTCGGTCACACTATGTCTGTTGAGCTGTGTTGATCTGCATTGATCAACGTAGGCTCAACCCAAAGGCACAGAGAAAATGATTGTTTTCTGTGCCCTGTTAATGCCATACATGTGTGGTGGGGTGTGCTGCGTAAAAAAAGCAGCATGCATACATTTTTACGCAACGCAACTCATCACTGCACAGCGGTGTATAGGGTTTGATGAACTGTCATTTTGTGACATATCAATAATTTTTTTTAAAAAGGAGAAAAAGAGATCGGTGTTATTGTATTGTACTACTGTATTGTAACAGTGCCCCTACACAATGTGCACCGGCACTCGCACGTTTTAGTGCACTGGCTTTATGGAAGAGCCTCTTTCATAAAGTTTTTTTCTAGTTTTGGGTTGAGTGGGTAAGGGTTAGAACCTCTGTCGTTTTTAATTGTTGTCTGTGTCCCCATAGAGGAGATTTCTCTTCTCTTCCGGTTCTGTCTGACACCCATACCCATGAGAGGACGTGAGAGGAAATCTCCATGATAGGGACAAAGGCAGCAATAAAATCTTAACAGAGGGTCTAAGCCCTCCTTACTCTACTAGAAGACATGTTTTTACTTTTCTCTGTGTCCTTGTTGGGGGATATGACTTCACTTTCTATTCAATATGATATCCATCAAGTTGACAGGAATTTCGGAAAAAGTTAAATTTAGGGGGTTGCTGGTCTTCCCACTAACCTGCATTGGTATAATGGGAAGGGATTTAAAAAACAAAAACAAACCATCCTTTGAGTTAGACTTTAAAGACAAATATGGGTCTATTTATAAATATTTTCACACAGGATTCATACATTTGTATAATTGGATTCATTTGGAAAAGTGTGAGTTCTGGGTGAAAGTTGTGTGAAAAAAAAAATATAACTAGATCCCATAGTGTCTCTTAATGCATCTTACACATGGCACTACTGGGGGAAAAAAAGTACATAATGGTAAACGGCCCTTGAGTTTATAATTTGAATCGTTATTATAATCAATAAATTTTCTCTTGTAGACAAAAATAGTTTTCTTCTCAAACGTATGTCAATAAACATTACCTGTGCAGGACAAAGCAAGAGGTTCATTCAGTTGTCTGTCTGCTTTGCCCATTATACTCGCCTTACCTTCATTCTCCCACTACTATGGGTATGGGAGCCAGGGGAGGACTGGGCTGAGGAGCAGGGGTGCGTTTCCACCTTGAACCAGTACAATTAAAGGAGAACTATGAGGTGAGTGAAAATCACTCATTATCATAGTTCAAGCCGACGTGTGACAATGAAACTGTCACACGTCGTTTCAATAGATCGGGAAGTGAGCGAACGCATACCGTCGCTCGCTCTCTTCTCGATCATCTCCCTGCAGAGAGCAGTGACCGTCAGTCACGGCTTTCATGCAGGAATTCCCCCCCCCCTCCCTGCTGCGATCCTCCAGCGCTGACTGGCGGAACGGACAGGGGAGGGGGCAGGTACAGCTGGCTCTGCCTCTAGATAGGTAGAGCCAACTGTCACTCACGCAGCTGGGTGGATGTCGACAGCATTGTCGGGATCTGTCCCGGCTGTGGCGGTCTAGGTATACCGCGAGCTGTAGCTCGTAATATACTGAGCTTTGGGTCACGGGAGTACGCTAGTATATGTCCTCCTGTGACCCTTAAGAGAACTATGGGGAAAACCACTTACCCCATAGTTCTCTTTTAATGTAGGTTGGACTGGTGGTCCCTGAGTGGAGATACTTCCCTATTCAGACAGCAATCAGAGCAGTCCAGCAGTCAGTGGTATCTTCTGCCCACCTGTGAGGTATGGGTGGCCATAAATGTGACACTTCGGTATATGTAATGCTAGAAAAGACTGCAGATATACTAGAGGAAATGATGGTCAGAGACTGTGGACATTCTACCGGTTTGGTTGGAGAGTGGAGACATGCTGCAGAAGACAGTGAGAGACTGGGGGCATGTTACGTGATGCTAGCAGAAATAATTGCAAGAGGAACCTGTAACTCCCTCCTTTCCCTTCCATGATACAGCGATGGATGTCTAAGGGACCAATATCCAGATCTTAGTGTTGTCACAGGGGGTAAAAAAAAGAATCATTAGCCCTGTATAAGCTCCGACCAGTGTTGAACAAATGTTTTTGGGATCTTAACCGCGGGTTTCCACACCCCTTGGGGGTATGTAAACCAAATGATGGGGCATTGAACATTAAAAAAACGAAATTGAGAAGAGATTCTCTGCAATATTGAACCTGAAATCAACTTGATGTGTGATATGACAGGCGAGTAACTGGACCTCAATTTCATGTTTTGATTGACCAAAGCAACAGCAAAAATGTTACTAGTTGCAGCTATCCTGTGTATTTGTGATTTGTATTTTCATGTAAATATGATGAAATCCTTATGGCTTTCTTTTAGCTGTCTGTTCCTAGTTATCTATATGTAAAGTGAAACCCAGCTGTTGACACGCTGTAAAACTAAACTCCAGGAAAAAGACAAATCCACCCTTGTAGTGGGGCTCCCAGTGCACTGCAAAGCTTAAAGAAGAACTTTGGAGAAAATCAAAAACTTAGCCTTTCAGTGGGGCTACCCCTGCAGTGTAAGGGTTAAGTTCTTGTTTTTTCTAGGTGGTTGAAATAAAGCAGATATACTCAACGGATCCTTGGTCCCCCTGCAGCCATCACTCGCTCCCTCAACTCCAGCTATAGAATGTGCCTTGGCATCCTCACGTCTAATGCAAGTCAGTAGACCACTGGAGCCCAGGGGAAAATAAACTGCAAACCAGTCCTAGCTGCCCAGAGGGAGCCGACGGGATCGAGGATCAGGAGAGTAGTACAGCTTTGCATCCCCTAGACTAGTGGTTCTCAACCTGTGTAACCTCAGGACCCATATTTGTCCTCGGTCATTAAGTCGCGACCTAAGTCGCTCTGCAATGGAACGCACAACAGTGTGGGCTGCTGTGTTTTGACGGAGCTCCATCCATATGTGCATTACTTGTACAGCTCCCATGTGCGCCCTGTAGAGGTGCCAGGAGCCAGAATGTGATGTCACTCCAGTCCAGGCACCTCTATAGGACATGCGAGGGAGCTATAAGCAATGCACGTATGGATGACGCTCCCTCACGGCCATACCCCCAGCCCACAACACGTCACGTCGACACTGCTATGGGCAGCATATTTTGAATGGCTGCTCACTCAGTGTGAGACTGGTCAGTACTGCTCTAGGGGGAGGGGGAGGAGCCTCTCACCTAGAAAAGTGGAAGGCATGTGACACGGGGCCGAGACCCACTTTTGGGTCACGACCCACCAGTTGAGAACCAAGGCCCTAGACAAAATGAGCACTTACCCTTGCTGTGCAGGGATAGCCCCACTGCATGGGTAAATTTTTGTTTAAACATTTTCCTGTTCTTCTTTAAATGGTAATTTATGCCTTGGGAACCAGTACAACATTACTTTTCTGCACCTAATCCCTCACTCCGATGGCTCTCTCAGTACTATAAAACCTGGTTCCTCAGCCTCTTCTTTTATGGCGCTCCAGTAGCCGCAAGCAATTTGACATCATCCAGTACACTGCAAGGCCAATAGATCTTCTATGTAAGGATGCTGAGGGGGACTGCCTACAAATTGGAGCATTTAAGAGAAGGGTTGAGTGCCCGCTGCCGGAGAGCAAGTGGTAGGGTTAGTAAAAGTCTTTTTACTGGTACCCTAGACATAAATAAGTATTTAACCCTTTTACCCAATGGTCCACTTTAAAGCCATTCTGGTACCTAATAAGACTGCTGATGATATTGATCTTGACAGTCTGGTGAAGGGGGTGTGGGAACATAGGGCCATCCATTGGGGGTCTGTAATCTTTAAAAAGTTAAGAAACCCCCAATCTAATCCACGATCGATTGTTTGTTATTACGTGTATGCCCAACTGCGCCACAACCGGCTTAGGAACACATTTTTTGCACCTTTTTACAAAGATGTGCCAGTTCCTGAATGCTGTCGCTGTATACATTGTCCTCAGATTCCTGGATTCTTTATTGTGGAGGTAGTCTGTTTCTTTCTGTAGAACAGCAGGAAATGTGCCTTATAAGTCTCTGAGAGTCTAGAGGAGCAGTCGGAACGTGCCGATTTGAGCTCAGCAGATGAGTATAATTGACACGCTGAGTATTTTGAGGAATGCATGAAACCAGGAATCGGCAATGTAAAAAAAAAAAAACCATTTGTCTTTTCATATTCCTCTTCTGCTCTCATGCCGCGAGCTGCGGAGAAAATGACATGCTGTGCAAGCTGCATTAATTGGAAAATAAACAGCTTTCACTCCCAGCATGCACTTCAAGGGAAACCATAACACATATTTCCAGATATTGTAATGTTTATAATAAAGGGAAACTATAATGGCTTTGAGTCAACTTTTTTGACATAATATATATATTTATAATATATACAGTATATTTACTTTAAGCTGTTTACAAGCTTTGTTATACAAATAAACATGAGAAAGGATTCTCCAGGATCTCTGGGCTAGCTAAAGAGAAAGCACAGAAGCATCTACCTGCCATGGGACTGGCTGTGTCTAATTAAAGCCTTAGAGACGTCCAGTAAGGGAAGATTCAATGCTCTGACTATTGTGCTCTGTCAATAACAGATGTTTTACAGTAGTAGGTAGTTAGAAGACAGAGGGAAGCTTTTAATACAGAGCCTACAGCTCCCTCTGCTGGCTGGATAGAAGACTTCATAATATTACGGTTTCATATTTTTCTATAATATAAGGAAGATATTTGCAATACGTTTTCTTTTTTTTAAAGTTCTGACCATAATAAATAAAGAAAATATATGAAATCATTATACAGTCCCTTGAAAGTTTCGTATTTGACTATCACATTTTAACATTCTTTCTATACCCTATTTTTGTTATTGCATTATATATATAAAGATTGATGATTCTTCCTTTAGTGGCTATCTGTACATCAGGCAGGGTCATCAGTCTGAGCAGCAACAACTGATAAGAAAATGTGACCCCAAATCTCCGTTAAGCAGAACTTCCCCTTCACTCTGCCTGAGTACAGGGCCAGCACACCGTCAGCTTCACCCTTAGTGAATCCAGGAGGGGCAGGAACTATGTGAGAATGGAGCTGGGTGGTGGAGTCTGTGCTGAGATGGTTATTAACAAATGATGGCCATCTTGGCTCAAGCCACGTCTCATCTCTTCTCCCCCCCGACACCGCCCATTGAGAAGCGTCTGTCCGCTTCTAGATGTACTGAAGCCAGACATCATGTCTGCACCGTCTCCATACAGTGTAAATGGAAGGTTTCACAGAGAAAGGGCAGATAAAAGAACACCAGTACATGCAGTCATGTATTCACTACAAATCATGAAGTGTGTTTCTTTCACCAGATAATGTAATCATCTGAATTTGACTTGGTATCATCCTCCTGTAATCCCCTATACATCAGAACTCAGACTAGGAGGGGTTAGCACTCTGAGCCAATTCCATGTGATATGTATATATAAAGTATACATACTGTATATGCTGGTGAGGAAGATGCTGATGGGAGGAGAGAGCAGATAGATTATCTCATGTGATGTGCTACACAGCGCAGCTCTAAAAGAATCAACCTAACCACTCAACCATCACGTTCTCAAACAATTCTTCCCCACACAGCTACCTCCTCATGTATCACTTCCCCCTCCCTTTTAGATTGTAAGCCCTCAGGGGCAGGGCCCTCCTTACCATCTTGTTTTGAATTGTATTGTGATTGTAATGTCTTCCTTATATTGTAAAGCGCTGTGCTTTAACTGTTGGCGCTATAATTGCAGACATGCTTGCGTTGGTGAAAGAAAGGGGTACCCTGAATGAGACATACCTTACCCCAGGCCTCATAGTTCCCTTGGGTGTGTAGGCTGGCAGCCAAGCATGTAGTCATTGTTATTTTACAAGCCAGAAGATTAGTAAATTTGTTAAGCACAGCTTGTTTGAGAACACACTCCCAGCCTATTGGTAGACAATGAAGGAGCAGCAGAACACTGGTGAGCCGTCCCTCTGCTCAATTTGTTCTCCCAATGTGAGTACTGCTGTGTGGGTGGTTAATGGAGTTAATAATAGACTGAAGACATATATAGGTACTCACACTAGCTGCCTTTAGAATACATTTGCATTGCTGCACTAATTGTTTTTTTAGGGGTTTTTTTTTTTTTATTTGTCTGGATTTTGGCTTATGAACTTCCATAACTTTCATGAAGTTCTGCACTCAGACAGGCTTCAAGTCTGCTGTAGAATTCAGAACTCAATTAAGCATTCAGTACCCGACATGTGCAATACTACTGCTTTACAGTTCCTTTTGTTACCAATTTAGGTATGATTCACCTCCATAGCACACCGCACTGGTGAATGTATTTCGGTGCCTTGTACATAGACGTCCATATTAATGAGAATGGGTGAATCATTAAATGGGTGAGTCATGCTAACAGAGGGTCATAATTCTGACAACCGGGGGGAAATAACTTTTCATTCCCTATTGCATCTAGTCTGCCTTCTATAACAAACATTCCTAATGCAAATGTCACAGAGACTGGGCTAGATATTTAGAGCGGGATTTATCAACACGGGAGCAGACAAAATCTGGAGCAGCTGTGCATGGCAACCAATCAGCTACTATGTTTTTATTTTCAAATTTTAACTGAACAAACTGAAGAGAGAAGCTTATTGGTTGCCATGGGCAACTGCTCCAGATTTTGTCTGCTCCAGTTATGATACATTCCCCTCAGTTTATGAATACAAATATATATATTTATATTATAATTTATTTATTTTTCCACTTTGAGTTTCTTCTATTGATTATGTTGATTTGTGTCCGTACATTGAGCCTTCTATTGTGCTGCTCCTACACTAGTCTTAAATTGGTTTGCCAAACCATGCTAACTCTTGACCTAGTCTCACATTCTTCTAATATAACATCTCCCACGCTTCAAGAAGAAGTCAAGTCAACGCTTTTTATTCAGCTTAGTTTTGAAAATAGGTTGGGGATCCTCGCACTTCCTGTCCTGCTGTCTAGTACTATCAAGCACAGGCTGTTGTGGGGATTCTGTTCAATGGGGGCACAGCAATAAACCTTTTTGTATTTTTGAGTAGGGTGGTAAAGAGATGAAACCTGTTGGAATCCATGTTGGCATAATTACCTGAATTCATGTCTTAAGCATGTAGATTTTCGTATGAGCATTCATACGAAAAGTCTCGTCGGAACTGGTGTGTGACTGGATTCTTTTTATCTTTCCAGTCTAGCAATAAGAACCTGACAAAAGTTCTAAACCTAATCCGCTCTATGCGAAACTAAAGAAAAAGTGTTGGCTTGACTTTAAAGTGAACCTGTCATGTTCATCCACTAACATTCCTGCCAAAGCAAAGGCAAGTCTGTGGTGCATGCAAGTGCCTTTGATCGCATCTAATGCAGGTCCATTGACTTGCATTAGACGTCAGGACATCGAGGGACAGGGGAGAGAGGTAAGTGCTGACCACCACGGGACTGAGAATCAGGAGAGTATATCTGCTTTCTTTGAGCCCCCGGTGGCCATTGTGGGCACATCTGTAGTGCTCGATTACCCACACCCAGAAACAGCGTTGGCAAAAGAACCCGTATAGCAGAAGTATATCTGCTCCAGAAGTCCTAATGGGTAAGGTGGGTGGGAGAGGGGTTCATTGTTGCCTGTAGATGGACTTGAATGTTGTTCTCTATAATATTTCTAGTTCAAAGCACTAAATGTATTATATTTTTTTTATTGTGACCTTGTTTTGTTTTGTAAACGCATCCTAAAAGTAACAAGACTGAAATATTCTGATTGCATAAGCATTTAATCCCAGGAATCTAATATTTTGGAGAGCCATCTCTTGCAGCAGTATCAGCTTTAAGGCTTTGGGGTTAGCATGAATCCAAGCTGGGATGAAAAATGGCGCCAATCAATTTTGGAAAAGTGTAACCTGATTGGAAAACGGCAATTTAAAAAAAAAAGGAACGTCTGTGGCAATATTGCAGAACGTGTACAGTCGATTATATTCCAACATCGGGTTGAAAAACAGTTGTAGTTTGTAGGGTCACTGGTAGGGGTCCATTGTTTTATGTTGTCTATATAACAGCGACAATGTAACTTTTGGTGTGTATAGAAAAACTTTGCCATGATCCTATCCAGGCCGGAGGCAGAGCTGTACTCACTCAGGTTTGTATGTATAGCAGATCCCGATACCTCCTCCCCCTCCTTTCCGGAGCGCCAGTCCCTGGCTGTCTCAAAGGGCGATGTCTTTTGGGGATTTCTGAGCTCCAGACACTCTTAGAAAGAGCTGAGCCTACAGCTAGCAGTCAAGCGGATAACTGAGCTTAGTAATTGAACACACTGTCCTGACTTGGTAAGAATCAAGCTATGAATGGATTACCTGAGACTGTTGGAAGTCAGACGCCTGAACCATAAGATGTGCGTTACAATTTGCGTAATAACGTTGGATTTAAAAGGAAACCTATTCTAAGAGAAACTTAAAGGCTACTGACATATGGCTGCTTCACTGCCATGCTGACCTTTTTTTCATTACTGACTTGAAACAACTATACAGTATAAAGATGGATAGCTTTTGTGTTCACCTTCTGCTTTGCAATGGGGCTCTACTATTTATAAATGCTCACTATGAAGAACTGGGCCACGCTAAGTGAGCTCAGGTAATTGATAAATTACAGCTTAAAATGACCTTTGACTCCTGACACTCAAGCTGAAGCTTTTTTCTGACCCTTCTGGTCTGCATAGGTTTGACCTCACACACTGTTGCCCAGCTTCTGAGTGTATACAAGCATCAAATAACAGAATCCAGTGATTGTTTACATTACTCTTAAAGGAGAACTATGAGGTGAGTGACTTTCACTCAACCTCATAGTTCGAGCCGACGTGTGACAATGAAACTGTCACACGTCGGCTCAATAGATCTGGAAGTGAGGGAACACATACCGTCGCTCGCTCACTTCTCGATCATGTCCCTGCAGAGAGCCGTGACTGTCACTCACGGCTCCCTGCAGGGATTCCACCCCTCCCCGCTCCTCCAGCGCTGACTGGCGGAAAGGACGGGGGAGGGGGCGGGCACAGCTGGCTTTGCCTCTAGATAGGCAGAGCCAGCTGTCACTCACGCAGCTAGGTGGATCTTGACATTAATGTCGTGATCTGTCCCGGCTGCAGCTGTCTTAGTATACCCCGTGCTGTAGCTAGCGATATACTGAGTTTTGGGTCACAGCAGCTAGTTTATGTCCTCCCTTGACCCTTAGGAAAAACACTTACCCCATAGTTCTCCTTTAACAATGGAACACTATTATTTGATGCTGTTATGCGCTCTCAAGAGCTGGGCAACACTTTGTGAAATCTGACCCCTAATACTCATCCCTCCAGCTATATTCTGTCTTTTCTTCCTTTAACTCAGTTGGTGCAAAATACCCGGTGCTTCCAGGTTTGGGGGAGCATGTGATCTCTTTCCATGTGAGAGTGCTTGGGTGTAGTTACCAATCTCCTGGCCTGAGCATGGTCACATGACAGGGGATGATGTCACCATTCCCTCAAAGGCCCCTGCACGGGGTAGTTTGGTGGCAGCTGCAATGGAGGAAGGAGCAGCGGAAGATTGCTGGAGAGAGTGTTTGTGGATTGGGGCAGAACTTTTGGGCAAAGTTACAGTGTCTGTAACAAGCCCCCCAACACACTGATTCATTTCCAGCTATTTCCTGCAGCTTCTTAAATGCAAAATACCTGGAGCTTCTGGTATGGGATTGCATGTGAGCTCCTACCATGTGCCAGTGCTCGTGTCTATCGCCAATCTCTATGCCCGAACACTATCACTGTAATGGAGGGGGTAGTGTCACCGCTCCCTTTAGACTTCAACATGGGTAGTTTTGTTGCCAGCCACAACAAAGGAAAATGCCTTGGTGGAGCGCTGGACAGGTGAGTATTAGTGGGTTGGGGTAGAACTTTACACACACTGAATGGGCAAAGGGACCACATCTCTTTAAGTGACCTTTAAGACTCTTCAAGTGACGCTATAATTAACTGTCTTTCGAGAATGAAGTATCGGAGCTAGACAAAGAAAGTAAACAGCAGTGATATGCCATAAAACATTTCAGTGCTTCAGAATTCAGCTTTCTTTAGCTTGGATTGAATTTTTCCTTAATGGACCCCCATGCTGATCATTTTTAAATAGCCCGCAGTTATCTGTGATGTTTCTATCCAGATGGCAACATTGTGTGGCTTGTTATGTACCATGCAGTCTTTGTTTCAATATCTTCCATTCGGCTGGTGCTACCATTCCATTTACGTTATTGAAAATCATGAGGGCTTTCCATTGCATCATTGCCAGCATTCCCAAAACAATTGCGAGGACCCTTTCCTACTAAAAATGGCAGTGCACTTCACTTGCCTCTTATGTCTTCCACTAAACAGTAACATGTTTGATGCCCATAATAAACATTTAAGACTAGAAGAGAGAAAATCATTGGTTGCTATGGGCCACAATACCAATTTTCCATAAATACAGGTAATATTTTTGTCTGTGTCAACCTTTTAAGTTTATGTATGGGCAAAATTTGATATTGTTGCAGCAACCTATAAGCTGGAAGTGTCAAGGGAACGCACTGCAGCGTTCTGTGCAGACACACTGCTTTCTTTCTACATTTTAGCAAGACCTTTGGAAACAAACTGACATGGCAGTTGGGCTTCTTTATATGATAGCTATCTATATTTTCAATAAGAAAAATCGGGTTTTGACCTACTATAAAGGGAGTTTAGCCCATACAGGACATAAGAATAGGTTCACTTTAAAATAACTGCTACTTCCCTCCCACGTGACAGAGCTGGTGTTTGACAAATGTCCACTCAGGCACCCAGGGGAGAAAGACCTCCACCCTGTGTAAGCTCCAAGCACTGGCGGAACTACCAGGGTCGCAGCGGTCGCATTTGTGCCCAGGCCCTGGCGTTCCGCCACTTGGGGGGGCCCTGGAAACGAAGAAGAGGGCCCGTCACTGACATCTCCTCCTGGCAGGGCTGTGGAGCAGGTCCACTCCTCTACAGAAAAATCTTCATGCTCACAGGCAGTTGCCACGCTGTGTGCTGTGCACTGCACTGTGAGCTCAGCAGCATGTCCCGGGACACAGCGGTTCAGCTGGCCCCCACTTCCATAGCCTTGGCCCTCTGTAAAATCGATGACATGGCCGAGGGGGGGAAGGGCAGCCAGATTTTTCAACAGGAAGCGCTTCTGAAACAGGAAGCTGGTCTGGGCTGAGTCTGAGGTGTGAGTCTAGGGGCTGCTGGTCCAGGGCCAGAGTGCTAAGAGATGCCTGGTTCAGAAGATCCCTGAGACCCCCCAGGGGCTTCATCATAACAGCATTGGGTGAGTCAGTGGGGGCTTTATCACAGCACTGGGTGGCTTCATCACAGCAGTGTGGGAGTCATAGGGGTGGGGGGAGGGGTTGCATCACAGCATTGGGGGAGCTAGGAGGTGAAGCCAGGCTGGAGAAAGTAAAAGGTAGTTTTAGGTATTGTTTTTTAAACACTTAAATGATAATAAAACTATTATTGCTGGTGGGAAGAGGGGCCTGCCCACACCAACTGGCTCAACAAACTTCAAATTGAAAATCATAGGAGCTGGGCAGAAAATTTTGGCCAAAAAGTGACTGCAGGCAATCAGCTGTAGTCACTATTCAGGTATTGGGTGCATGGCTGTCAGAAGACAATACCTGCCCTCTATGGTGATTGATTAAAGTGATGTCCAGACTGTAGATATGATGCTGAGAACTTTATTGTAGAACTTCAGGGAGAGAGGTAGAGGGTTAGGATCATCCAAGCAGATGTAGACTCCATTATATTGCAGAGTGTGGTCACTGTCTCCATGCATAGCAGGTATAACACCTGACACAGCTATACTTGAGGTAGAGGTCATTAGTCATATTCATCCATGTCATTAGTAGTAACCTCTGAGCTTCCAGACTCAGTCTCCAGTGTAGGCACACAGCTAGTCCCCAGGCTTCAGGCCTAGACAACTCAGACAGTCCATAGCAGCCTCCCCACAGGCAGGGCCCGGGAGAGAAAGAGAGAGCTCCCATGGTCCACCCCAAGTATTTATCTCCACCCCCCAGCATGCACCACTGGCCATTAGCCCCACAGCGATTTGGCTGAAAAGGGATACCTACTCATAGCAATCTCTCATTGGTTGCTCTGCTCTGTGACCAGGGTACACCCAGCAGCTAAAAGATGCAAACGATGACAGATTGATTAGGGGAAACCAAATGAACATAGACTACAAATCAGCATCAGGCTGCATACAGGCATATAGGTTGAACTCGATGGACTTTTGTCTTTTTTCAACCTGACTAACTATGTAACTATGTAACTATGCATACAATCTAAAAACACTAAATTTAATAGCACTCTTTCCTACAGGGTGCTGCAATACATAATACATTTCTCCATCCAGGCTAAACAGCATGGATGGAGGAATCCCTGTGCCCCTACCCTTTTCTAGTCTATGTTTGAGAATAAAAGGAAACCACTGATTTGGTTACTATATGGCAACAAGGACACGTATGTTGTAAAACACTACCTATACCTGAATCCTGTCTTATCTCAAATGTTTGTCAGTCTGGGGGCCCCAACACATTAGAAAGCTTTTAGACCTTGTTACAGATGCTTTATCTTTTTATATTTGTGATACAGAAAAAAAATACTGTGAGCAGACTTGATGCACCACACTTATGAAAAATGTAATCTGCTTGACTGCATTCAAATGACTTAAGGCAGTGCAATATGCATTTTTTATGAAGGGTAGGTAGAGTCTGTATTCTCAGAGAGAGATAAAAAGGCCAATTGGTTGCTTACTGCTTATGTGAATTTAATTGAACTTTAGAGTTCTCAAGATGACACCCAGAGAAGGAAAATATATCTAAGCAGAAAAGCTCTACATGTGCTCCCTGCTGCTGATCAAAGGGGGAATCCTGCTTGTGGAACCCCCATCGTTCAGAGGTATTAAAGCTCAACTCCAGGCAGATATAAAAGACATACTGTAAATAAATGCAGCTCTGTAATCATAAATAAGCCTCAAAGGTGTATTAATGTCTGGGCTCCTCTGCCATCAATCAAAGAGGGAAGGGGCGTGTCAATGGACGCACACAGCCGCTGCGGGCACGAGCGTGCACGGGTGCCTCCATTAGAGCGATGGTGGCACCTGTGCAGGGGGCGGGGGGAAGAGCATGGCGGGGACACACTAGAAAACAAGGAAATAAGTACTTTTAAAGAAAAAAACGCAACATCCTCCAGCAAAGGAGGGTCTCCTTAAAGGAGAAATAAAAAAACAATTTGGCTTTAATATCACTTTAAATGTATCTTTCTAAATGTAAGCAGTGTAAATATCTGCTTTCACTGTCCATTCACAGGCTGGGAGTTGATCCAGGATGACCAGGGCTCAGAGATAATGGATTAAATTATGCTAGCAATCAGACTGAGGACATCTAGTGGCAGAAAAACAGTACTGCGGGGGAAATCTCTGGATTGAAGCCAGTTTTGTGATGTTTATCTTTTAACGGGCTATTCACTTGTATCTTGTTTTGTTTGGCTGGAGTCGTGTTTAAACAGAGCAGCCAAGCATATTGTGTTTATAGCAACTGATGTATTCTTATTTATTTTATATCTTTTTTTTTACATAATATGTTATGCCCTGAGACATTGTACTATTTTTCTGTTTAAACTCTTTGAAGGGATTCTATAGTATTTTGTTAGATAAACATGTAAAAGAAATCATCTTGATGTCAATATTTTTATACGTATGTGTTTATTATGTTATACTAATATTAGTTTTAAAACCCTTGTCCTATGTGCAGTAACACATCTGTGTGCATGTTTTCTATTTTGCTCATTACATACACAGGTTCTGCTTCCAGTGGTTGTGCTTTATTGCTGCTTCTTACAATGCAAGTCTGAGTTGCCTGACTCACTAAAAAACTAAATATCGTGCCTATGTGACTGATATGTTTTTCCAACAGTTGTTGTTTATGAGTGGCAGAGTAATTGCACTGATCCCCTGACAGCTCCCTCTACTGGCTAATCTACAAATCTTCACATTTAATGTATCATGGTAGAGCTTTGTTGTGGTGTGTTATTGGTGCTAGTATCAGCCTGGTGCTGTCAGTTTTGTAAATTTTGTTCTGATTACATTACGGTTAAGTGTAAAGCTTAGGGATTAGGTTGGGGTTTAGGGAAAGGTTAATCAGTAATGTTAAAGGTTAAGGGTTAAAGCCCAACTCCGGATTTGCAGCCCTCACAGCTGTAAAGAAAAAAAAAAAAGGTTCTGGACCAACAACATGTTGTTCTGGTCCATTGGCATCACAGGACCTCTTTGACCTCTTCTTTCTCCTGCTTTAGGCAAATCCTAAATGCTGCAGAGAGCAACACCACACAATCACTGCAGCGTTAACACGGGAATCCAGGAAAAGGGGCGGAGCCTTAATTTCCAGGTCTCACAGGAAGTGAGTTAAATGGAGTCTGTGGATTTACAACAAAAAAAATAAAAAAATGGAGTCTGTGGAAGACAGCATTGGCTAGAAGGGTTTTTTTTTATTTTTATTGCCCAAATTAGAATTGGGCAATAAGTAAAATCCACCCATTTGTTGTTTTAGATGTGGAGAGGGTAAGGTTAGGATTAGGTTAGTTAGAAAAGTTAGGACTTCTGTTGGGCTTTTATTGTTGTCTGTGTACCCAGTAAGGAGATATCCATTTACTACCTGTCCCTGAAATGTCTCCATTGGGAACACTTTCTTTGCAGTAGACTATATAAATAGCGACATATTTTCATAGCACACAGACAGGAACCCAGATGCTATTCACCTAATGGAACCATTATCATGGGCTCCCACTCTGATGTTTTTATTTTTCGAAAGTATTACTAAAATTCTCCCGTAAAAAAGTTTAAATGTTGTGTTTGGAAAGTCTCCAGGCCTTCGGCAGATTTTTGTCCTTAAAGGAGAACTATGGGGTCAGTGCTTTTCCCCATAGTTCTCCAAAGGGTAACGGGAGGACACAAACTAGCATCCTCCCGTCACCCTACGCTCAGTATACCGCGAGCTGCAGCTTGCGGTATACTGAGACGCCGCAGCCGGGACGGATCCCGACATTACTGGTGAGATCCACCCAGCTGCGGGATTGACAGCTGGCTCTGCTTATCTAGAGGCAGAGCCAGCTGTGCCCGCCCCCTCCCCCATCCGTTCCGCCAGTCAGCGCCGGGGAGGGGGGGAATCCCTGCAGGGAGCCGTGAGTGACAGTCACGGCTCTCTGCAGGGATAGATCGAGAAGTGAGCGAGCGACAGTATGTGTTCGCTCACTTTCCGATCTATTGAGCCGACATGTGACAGTTTCATTGTCACAGGTCGGCTAGAACTATGAGGCTGAGTGATTTTCACTCGCCTCATAATTCTCCTTTAAACGTGTACAGATTACCAGACTGTGCACACATGTTCTCTGACAGCGCTGTGTGAAAGACCGACTGCGAACCAACAGGCCAGACAGCTAATGGCGGGGATGCTCCTGCGTAGCCATGGCAACTAGGCACACTAGGCCTGTCTGCATGACCTATCGCCGCATCTCCTGACGCCTGTGTATGAAAAACAACGTTTGAACGTCTGCCACAAAGGCAGCTGTTTGAAATCCGTTTTATTATTAGAATAATATGAGATTCATCTCATTCTATTTTAATCTTCTCTTCCCGCTGTTCCTACTTCACAATGGAAGCTATAATCAAAGAGCACCTGTCACCTTTATGTAGGGTGACCATTCGTCCCCAATTTTCAGGGACAGTCCCCGGATTTTCCCGAAAATGTTCCTGGGAACATACAATCAAAAAACTTACTTGCCTGATCCCTGGATCCACCGACGAGCCTCGGCTGCCTAATTGAGCAGGAGGAGGAGGAGCAGCAGGAGAGGGTGGGCCCGGATCCCGGTCGAGCGACGGAGGAAGCCGGTCCCGAAGCATTAGTCAGGCGTGTAGGAGGCCGGGACCCGGAAGTGCCAGTTGGACGATGAAGGAGGCCAGGTCCAGCAGCGGGCGGCAGATAAGAGGATCACACTATTGGTAAAGGGACAAGCATAGATTCTACACAGCCCACATGAAAATCTCAGGTGAACTCTGCAGGATCTGTGGTGGGCTCTGTGGGATCTATGGTGGGCTTCGCAGCATCTGTGGTGGGCTCCGCGGGGTCTATGGTGGGCTCCGCGGGATCTGTGGTGTGGCAGCCTGCAGAGCCCATCACAGATCCTACACAGCCCTCCTCACTTTTCTTTTCGAGCTTGAGAAAGAGGATCTCCTCGAAACGCGTTGCTCCCTCATCACTGCACCGTGCACGTCCTTCTCCAGCCCTCTGCCACCTTCACTCCACCACTTCCCAAAACTCCGCGGCTAAGATCAGAGGCAGCCGCTCCCCCGGCACCCCCCCAGTTCACATCTGGTCTTCTGTTCATTCTTCTATCCCTGGGTTAATTAACACACCTGATGAATCCCATTCCAGCCGTCATAGCCAAACACTAGGACCTGCCCTGCTTTGCCCTCAAGTCCTCATTTGGAGACCATCATATACTGAACACCTCCTCACAATATTTCTTGCATCGCCAGAATCTCATCGGGGCCCCCCTCGCCCGGATCTTTGACACCTAAAGTAAGCCCCCCACTTTTTATTTTTACCAATTGTACCCCCAGAGACACGCGGTGTCCCCACACCATTCACACTTTCTGGATTTGTGCTCTTATTGCTCCATTTTCATAGACCCTGCAGAGCACACCACAATTCCTGCTCATCTGAGAGCTGGTAAAACAAAAACTCAAAAACAGAAAGGGGTGGGGCAAATTTGGGGTGGGGGGGTGGTGGGGCTTGGTGCCTGAATTTCATCTTGCCTAGGGCAGCCCCAAAATACACCAGTGCCTGTCTCCCACGCTGTCAGCAACTGGAGCAAAGAAAATCTGGAGTAGCTGTGCATGGCAACCAATCGGCTTCTCTCTTTCGTTTTCAAACCAAACTGAACAAACGGAAGAGAGAAGCTGATTGGTTGCCATGGGCAGCTGCCCCAGATTAGTTCTGCTCCAGTTTTGATAAATTCCCCCTTTAGTCCTTATTCACTCTGCAGTCGATGTAGCTGAGCATCCACTGTCATGGGTTTTGTTGGCAGGGTTCTGCCAATTACTCAACCACTCTCTCTATGGAAAGAGTGTTAGGCCTGTTGCATTGTCATGCCCCCAAAGGACAAGCCACTTGGCTCAGAACACACTATCAGACCTGGCATTTTCAAGGCATTTAGTAGGGGTCAGGACTGTGTGTGCACCCTTTTTTGGCTGCACCACAATGCTATATTTTACCAACAAGTAGTGTAAGTGAAATCTAACGCAGAACAAGTATGCAGTTAAAGTTGTGCCCATAACAGTCAGACAGAGGGCACGGGACTAGTTGCCACTATTGCCTGTTGCCTAATCGTTTCCCTATTACTGACTTACAATGCATTGTTCTGCACTGTTTCTCCCATGTGTTGAGGCAGCCACCTTAGGGGAAGCAGTGCTTTGCTTCCTCATGTCAAAGCTTCCAGCAAAGAGAACAGTGAGCAGCACAGAAGTAACATCACCAAATATCCTGGGACTAGCAGTCAGAGGCAGCAGTGCCTTAGATCTCACACTGTGTGACAATCAAGTAACCATAATGAGGTAATATATGTGCCTTAGATCTCACACTGTGTGACAATCAAGTAACCATAATGAGTTAATACAGGTGAAACTCGAATAATTAGAATATCGTGCAAAAGTAATTGCAGTAAGTGCTGCAAAAGGGGCCCAAACCAAGTACTGAGTACATATGCATGCTTGTACTTTTCAGAGGTCCGATATTGTTCTATGTACAATCCTTGTTTTATTGATTGCATGTAATAATCTACTTTTTTGAGGTTGTGGATTTGGGGTTCTTGGGGTTTTCATGAGCTGTAAGCCATAATCATCACAATTATGACAAATCACGGCTTGAATTATCTTGCTTTGCATGTAATGAGTCTCTCTCATATATTAGTTTCACCTTTTAAGTTGCATTAGTGAAATAAATGAACTTTGCACGATATTCTAATTATTCAAGTTTCACCTGTATATGTAGTTCAGATCTGTAAAGGATGGTTGAACAAACCAGGTGGTAAACTAATTACTGAATGCAGCTGCTAGACTCATTCACCTAACCAACCGCTCAGTGTCTGCAACCCCCCTCTGTCAATCCCTACACTGGCTTTCTCTCGCCCAAAGGATAAAATTCAACATATTAAGAATCGCTTACAAAGCCATCCACAACTCCGCCCCGGCTATATCTCCAACCTTGTCTCAAAGTATCACCCTAACCGTCCTCCCAAGACCTCCTGCTTTCCAGCTCCCTTGTCAACTCCTCCCATGCTCGCCTCCAGGACTTCTGTAGAGTCTCTCCCATCCTCTGGAACTCTTTACCCCAACCTGTCCATCTGTCTCCCACCTTGACTGCCTTTAGGCGTTCCCTAAAGACTCATCTCTTCAGGGAAGCCTATCCCATCTGAACCTAACCACTGAACCATCACGTTCCCAAACAATTCATCCCCACACAGCTACCTCTTCATGTATCACTTCCCCCTCCCTTTTAGATTGTAAGCCCTCAGGGGCAGGGCCCTCCTTACCATCTTGTCTTGAATTGTATTGTGATTGTCATGTCTTCCTTATATTGTAAAGCGCTGTGCAAACAGTTGGCGCTATATAAATCATATATAATAATCTATGAAAAGCTTCCTATACAAACAACTTGCAGTTTATGTACAGGTGAGGCAACGCTAGCAGATAGTGCTCGCCATTTCCAGAAAAATTCTAGGGCCGTTTTTGTTTGTTGTTTGTTCAGCAAGCCATTAAATGTGAAGAATGTAAATGAATTTGGTGTGGGGCATTGCTTTAAAATGGGCCTTGTTCTATAAGAGGCATATTATTAACCTATTGTACAGTTTAATTAAAGATTACTGTATATACAGGAAGATTTATAATAAGGGCAGAAACTCAGCCAAGAAGGTTTTGTCCATTAATCAAATGATTTATGTATTTGCTTAGCTAGCTACAAGTCTGTACGGTCTATTTAAAGTGCGGCAACTGAACAGCTCCGAGAATGCGGTGATAAACGTTACATTGCAAACACATTTGGCAGTTAATATTTGTAAATATCATTTGACACTGACCTTTCTGGAAAGTACTGCGACAACTGTTGCGACTGCTGATGAATTGAATTTTTTTTGTAGTTGGCCAAAATCCGAAAAAACAAGTCCGTACTCTGTCGCCCAGCTTAATATAATATGAAACATAGCATGCACAGTGCAGGGGTCAGGAGTATAAGCTACAACATAGTAAATGCAGCGCAGCGGTCATGAGAATAATGTACAACATAGTGAATGTAGTGCCGGGGTCAGAAGTATAAGCTACAACATAGTAAATGCAGTGCACGGGTCAGGAGTATAATGTACAACATAGTGGATGCAGTGCAGAGTTCAGGAGTATAATGTACAATATAGTACATGTACTGCTGCGGCCAGGAGTATAAACGCACAACATAGTGTATACAGTTCAAAGGACAGGAGTATAATGTACATTGTACAACATAGTGTATACAGTTCAAGGGACAGGAGTACAATGTACAATATAGTGGATACAGTGCAGGGGTCAGGAGTTTAACGTACAACATAGTAAATGCAGTGCAGGGGTCAGGAGAATAAAGTACACCATAGTGAATGTAGTGCAGGGGTCAGAAGTATAAGGTATGACATATCATATACAGTGCACGGGTCAGGAGTATAATCTACAACATAGTAAATGCAGTGCAGGGGTCAGGAGAATAATGTACAACATAGTGAATGTAGTGCCGGGGTCAGAAGTATAAGCTACAACATAGTAAATGCAGTGCACGGGTCAGGAGTATAATGTACAACATAGTGGATGCAGTGCAGAGTTCAGGAGTATAATGTACAATATAGTACATGTACTGCTGCGGCCAGGAGTATAAACGCACAACATAGTGTATACAGTTCAAAGGACAGGAGTATAATGTACATTGTACAACATAGTGTATACAGTTCAAAGGACAGGAGTATAATGTACATTGTACAACATAGTGTATACAGTTCAAGGGACAGGAGTACAATGTACAATATAGTGGATACAGTGCAGGGGTCAGGAGTTTAACGTACAACATAGTAAATGCAGTGCAGGGGTCAGGAGAATAATGAACACCATAGTGAATGTAGTGCAGGGGTCAGAAGTATAAGGTATGACATATCATATACAGTGCACGGGTCAGGAGTATAATCTACAACATAGTAAATGCAGTGCAGGGGTCAGGAGAATAATGTACAACATAGTGAATGTAGTGCCGGGGTCAGAAGTATAAGCTACAACATAGTAAATGCAGTGCACGGGTCAGGAGTATAATGTACAACATAGTGGATGCAGTGCAGAGTTCAGGAGTATAATGTACAATATAGTACATGTACTGCTGCGGCCAGGAGTATAAACGCACAACATAGTGTATTCAGTTCAAAGGACAGGAGTATAATGTACATTGTACAACATAGTGTATACAGTTCAAAGGACAGGAGTATAATGTACATTGTACAACATAGTGTATACAGTTCAAAGGACAGGAGTATAATGTACATTGTACAACATAGTGTATGCAGTGCAGGGGTCAGGAGTATAATGTACAACATAGTGGATACAGTGCAGGGGTCAGGAGTTTAACGTACAACATAGTAAATGCAGTGCAGGGGTCAGGAGAATAAAGTACACCATAGTGAATGTAGTGCAGGGGTCAGAAGTATAAGGTATGACATAGCATATACAGTGCAGGGGTCAGGAGTATAATCTACAACATAGTAAATGCAGTGCATGGGTTAGGAGAATAATGTACACCATAGTAAATGTAGTGCAGGGGTCAGAAGTATAATGTACAATATAGTACATGTACTGCTGCGGCCAGGAGTATAAACGCACAACATAGTGTATACAGTTCAAAGGACAGGAGTATAATGTACATTGTACAACATAGTGTATACAGTTCAAAGGACAGGAGTATAATGTACATTGTACAACATAGTGTATACAGTTCAAGGGACAGGAGTACAATGTACAATATAGTGGATACAGTGCAGGGGTCAGGAGTTTAACGTACAACATAGTAAATGCAGTGCAGGGGTCAGGAGAATAAAGTACACCATAGTGAATGTAGTGCAGGGGTCAGAAGTATAAGGTATGACATAGCATATACAGTGCAGGGGTCAGGAGTATAATCTACAACATAGTAAATGCAGTGCATGGGTTAGGAGAATAATGTACACCATAGTAAATGTAGTGCAGGGGGTCAGAAGTATAAGGTTATGACATAGCATATACAGTGCAGGGGTCAGGACTATAATGTACAACATAGTGGATGCAGTGCAGGATTCAGGCGTATAATGTACAATATAGTAAATGTAGTGCTTGGGCCAGGAGTATAACGCACGACATAGTGTATACAGTTCAGAGGACAGGAGTATAATGTACAACATAGTGTATACAGTTCAAGGGACAGGAGTATAATGTACAGCATGGGGGATGCAGTGCAGGAGTCAGGAGTTTATCGTACAACGTAGTGAATGCAGTGCTGCGGTCTTGGGTATAATGTACAAAATAGTGAATGCTGTACAGAGGTCAGGAGTATGATGTGCAACACAGTGTATACAGTACAAGGCACAGGAGTATAACATACAATATAGTGAATACAGTGCATGTGGTCAGGAGTATAATGTACAACATAGTGAATGCAGGGCTGAGGTCAGGGTTATAATGTACAACGTAGTAAATGCAGTCCAAAGGTCAGGAGTAGAATGTACAACATAGTGAATGCAGCGCAGGGGTCAGAACTATGTACAGAGTTCAGTAGTTGGTAATATTGTACCACTTACTGCTGTCTTTTGTCTACTGTAAAGCTATAGTGAATGTAATCTCTGTAACTTTAGCTATGAACCTTTCAATATGCATAATAACGTGCCTGAATATACCTTTTGAATGTCTTCTCTAGCACCACAGTTCATTATATTCTGGACCTGAGAGACTAGTTCCAAGAAAAAGTGAAAATATTATTACTGTATAAAGTGACTCAAACTTCCTAATGATTTCAACCCTAAAGTACCTGCTAACACTTAACCCTTCCTTACCTGAGCACTTAACTGTGCAATGCGGTTATTCTACTCTCCAGCTCTGGTGGCTGCCCCATGTTTTTCTGCCTTTTTTATTGAGTCCTTTTTCTCTTTTTTTTTTCCCAGCGAACAGATTGGTCACAGCCCCCTGCTGTTAACTGAATGGAAAGTGAATTTCATTCATGCTGCTGGCCATCTGCTTACTATGTGCGTCGTGCATGTCACAGGAAGCAGCAAGGAAACATTCCTCATACACCGTTGCACAGAGATGCTGCTGTATTAGGATTAGGATGTCATAAAAAGCTTCTTGAAAAGGAACATATTACACTACTAAAAATGGGACTTCCAAAGCTAAATTTGAGACAGATATGAAAGATGCAAATCTATGAGGCTCTGGGGGGAATTTATCATACCAATTGCAACAGTTTTAGCCTCTTAGATCATTTTTCTTTAATGTGCAAATCTGTCTTTTAACATGTGCCCCTGTTTTCTTCAGAGCTTGCACTACTTTTTCAACTGCATGTTTTTTGCACCTTTTTTTGCACGTGTTTTTATCTGCACTTGTTCTGGGCTGTCTGAAACTGGAGCATCACCTAAGAAAAGACTCACAACTTAAGAAGACCCCATGACCACGTTTTCAAGATGCGACAGTTAAGCTTTTATCAACAACATTACACTAGCTTGATAAATCTGGTGCAAATATTTTCAGTGCAAGTTCAAACACTCGCGATTGCTTTGATAAATTCCCCCCTCTGTATTTCTCAATATATAATTCATGTATATTTTTGAATGCAACAAGTTTAGGTATCTGAATTTGACTTAAGCTGGCCCTACACCAGTAAAATTTCATTTGAAAACATTATCTGTAAAAAAATAAGTCAAGGCAACTGGATTTGTTGTATTTTTCTTGAAGATGTTTCACTGGCCATCCGACCAGCTTTCTCAATCTTTTAGAGAAAGCTGGTTGGATTACCAGTGAAACATCTTCAAGAACAAAACAGCAAGTCCAGTTGCCTTGACTTATTTTTTACAGATATGCCATGACCTGGATGAATGAGAACCTTCACAGTGTAAGGACTTGCCTTAAATGATGCCTCTTGATCTGACCATCTTCTTCTTTTCTGTAGTTTTCAGCATTCCCTCCAGCGCTGGTGCTGTTCTCCGATCCAGCGCTGACTGCTGTGTCTTCTGTGTCTCATGGAGTCTGTGCGGATGAACACTGATGGTTACGTGCACTGACTTACCCTGTGTCTCTCCTCATCTCTCTGCCAAAGATCTGTACTGGGCATGTGCCCATCCCATGATCCTTTGCGGCCAAAAGATCTTCGGACGGGAGCGTGCGGAGGACACAGGTAAGTTTACAAAAGTTATGAACCTTTTTCCTAACTTTTAAAAAAAACAATTAATGTTTTTGCATATATCTACTGCTTGCTAGCAGTAGATATATGCAAAAACCCCTGAGGGTTTAAATATTCTTTAACTGTAACTGGTGTCATCTGCCTGGGTGTGCTGCATGGCAGAGCTGTGTAAATGTCAGGACTGAATGTGCTGAAATACATATCCTTTAGGAGGTAAAACAGCTCATTTGTATAATGTGTTTTTTGCCGCTTGTCTGGGATTGAGCTTTAAGATGTCAGAATGAAGATTTACTTGAAACAATCCACAAATGAAAAATGTTATATAATCGTAAGCAGAAATTGAACAGGATGGAAAAATGTGTTATCAATGTTACAAAAAAATATAAAATTACATTTATCATTCACATAACAAATGTAATAAAACACATGACCCCTCATATGGGCTTTTAATATAAATTGGTTAGAAGGTGTTAAAGATGACTCCGATGGGCATCATTTGTGTTTAAAATGGCCACATAACATAACATTTGTTATAACCCTTATGGTGGATAGAAATCTCTAAGAGGGCAGGTTTGTAGAGTAAAAGAAAAGAGAATGCCAGATAGAGTTCAATGGGCAGAATCTTTATGAGCTGAGGGCCTTAGAGAAGTAGATAGAGGACCCCATGTGGCCCAAAATGCATGCATTTGATATGCCTGCACCCACATAAATTGCACTATCAATTGACAGGGGACCAGTCAGAGACATTCATTAAAATGGAGGTGTATGGCCTCGCCATGGCTATTCACTTAAGGAGATCCTGGTCACGTAAGTTGTCACAGTCCTGTGACTGGCCTCTCCTCCAATCGTAGAGTTCTCTGTACTGCTTCTTTGTGTAGCAACAGGGTCGCTTTTAAGAGACCCTGTCCCATTCTAAAATGTTTTAATCCAAGCACATACCATATCAAAGCACAATTAATGGTTTAGGGCTGTAGCAAGCCAGGTTAAGAATATGCTTATGTCTTACCCTGTCATGTATATGCTTGCCTGTCCTGCCACCCATGCTGCTGAATGCCGCTCCATTGCCTAGAACTGGTCCCCTGAAGTCCGCAGGGAAACCGATACTTCTGGCAGTGTCAATCTCCATGGTCCCTCGCAGTTCTCGCTGGTTCCCCCCTCTGACTTCACATCACTAACATATCCTACTGTGATGTCAGATGAGAGGAAGGATTCATGGAACACTGTGGGGATCCATAAAGATCCATACTATTTCTTGTCACATGCTGTCACTCCACCCAGGATCCCAGCAGCACCCCTGGCAGCAGCTGTTAGACTTCAGTGACCGCTGAACAGTCTTACTCAAAGCATCAAAGTATGTGATGTGGACCCAGAACCATTAATAGCTTTCACAGGAAATTCTCATTCATTCCTTTTATCCATATGGACCCCATAGCAGTCACATGGTCTGCTACAGTTCTAGTTACTCCCTTAAAGACAAACCATAAATCTTTCCTAATTAAACCTTTAGAGTTATAATTTCAGCTGGGCGGATCTCGACATCGATGTCGGGATCCGCTCCGGCTGCGGCGTCTCAGTATACCGCGAGCTGTAGCTCGCGGTATACTGAGCTTAGGAAAACGGGAGGACGCTAGTTTGTGTCCTCCCGTTACCCTAAGGAGAACTATGGGGAAAAGCCCTGACCCCATAGTTCTCCTTTAAAGCTGAACTCTGGGGAGAGCCAATATTGTCTAAATGCAAGAATCATGTGTGTTTTATTTTTCTCCTGCCACAACTTCCTGCCAGAGGGTGGCTACTTTTCTTCTCCATGGTCCCTATGGGAGCTGAAAAGTAGCTAGCCTCTGTGCTGGCTCATATGAAAGACTTCAATCCTCCCCTCTAGACTCTGCAAGGAGCTTGGATTTCTTCAGCTCACCCACACTAATATGATCTTTGAATTCTCTCCTCCTGGCTTACCAAGGAGGGAGTGTGGGGTGAGGAGAGGAGATTCAGAAGCATGTGAGCTTTCCCCAGCTTCATACTTTCTTCTGAGTCTCAGCTCGCATGCTGAATCTGATCACACAGCTCCTACATGTGAAATAAAGTTGTTTTTCTGTGTAGATTGATGTAAACTTGATGTTTGTTGTAGATTTTTTTTTTTTAGATTTGTTGTAAGTATTATTATTATACAGGATTTATATACGGTAGTGCCAACAGTTTGCGCAGCGCTTTACAATATAAGGAAGACATTACAATTACAATACAATTCAAGACAAGATGATAAGGAGGGCCCTGTCCTTGAGTGTTTACAATCTAAAAGGGAGGGGCCAGTGATACATGAGGAGGTAGCAGTGTGGGGATGAATTGTTTGAGAATGTGATAGTTCAGTGGTTAGGTTGAGGTAGGATAGGCTTCCCTGAAGAGTAGTTTTGATCATTCAGAGCATTGCAGAGGAGATTACCATCAGTGACACTGTCACAGTGTTTTAAGGTGCCCATACAATGCACGATTCTCGTACGAGAATCGTGGGTAATCCCGCGATCGTACGAGAATCGTGCAGTGTATGGAAGACGTGCGACCGTTTCTACTGTACGGTCGCACGTCTTCCATCGAACCAGCTTGTTTGAAAACCCGCCGGGAATCGTACGATTCTCGGCGAGTTGGTGGCCTGCTGGTTCGACAACTGCCGAACGGGCCGGTGTGCGTACGCGCACACTGCACGTTTGCAGTCAGCGTAAGCCCGCCCCTCATTACAGTAATCGCAAGCCCGTCCCTCAGGGGGCGTGGCTTGCGATGATCGAGAGTGCGATCTGCCCGTCGAAGATGGGGAGATCGTACGTTTTGCGATGGTTGTACAGTGTATGGCCACCTTTAGTGTGGAGGTGGGAGGAGGCAGCTGTGTGTAGTAAGAGATGATTCCTTTCTGCCTTAATGGGAGTTGTAGGCAAAGAAAGATGTGCACGTGACGAGAATCGACGTGCGCAGCTCTTTCTAAGGGACAGGAAGTGTGAGGGGAGAGAAGAGACACGGGAGCAAGCACAGGAGACTTTCTTAAGGGATTAAAATAGTAAGACTTTATTTGAAAACATAAATACATGTGGCTTTGGAGAATGTTCATTGTGTGGATGTGCATAAGGAGAAAAAGCTGAGGGTTATGTGTTGTTTTAGTTAGGGATGCACCGATACCGGTATTTTGGTACCGAGTACCGATAAAAAAGTTTCGGTACTCGCCGATACCAATTACCGAGTAACGGAAGTCCCATTCAGGAAGCCAGGTGGCGTGTAATGACTCGCCACCTGGCTTCCTGATTAGCCAGGAAGCTGGGCAGCGTGCAAAGAGTCCCCACCCGGCTTCCCGATTAACAAGAAAGTCCTCTCTTACCTTAGTATGTGCAGCCTGTCACCCCCGGGGCCTCTCCAGCGAGAACGCAGCCTTCGTCCGGTACCCAGCCAGAGCCGTCTGGCCGGCCAATCAGGAAGCCGGGCGCCATGTAATGACGCGACGCCCTGCTTTCTGATTGGCCGTTTGGTCGGCTCCATGCTCTCTTGTCATGAGATGACGAGGAAGCATGAAGCCAGCTTCCCGGCCAATCAGAAAGCAGGGCGTCGCGTCATTCGACGGCGCCCGGCTTCCTGATTGGACAGCTCCGGCTGGGTAGCGGACAAAGGCCGCATTCTCGCTGGAGAGGCCCCGGGGGTGACAGGCTGCACATACTAAGGTAAGGTAACCTTACCTCACGAGGCCAGCTTCCTGATTGGCCGGGAAGCTGGCTTCATGCTTCCTCGTCATCTCATGACAAGAGAGCATGGAGCCGACCAAACGGCCAATCAGAAAGCAGGGCGTCGCGTCATTCGACGGCGCCCGGCTTCCTGATACCGGAAGTCCTCGTGCTAGGCATCAGAGCATTTGGGCGAGTACGAGTACTTGCCCAAAAACTCCGAATCGGCACCGATAACGATACTAGTATCGGTATCGGTGCATCCCTAGTTTTAAGCATAGTCCATAATTGCTCCAACAGGGGAAAAAATTCCTTTCTGATCCCGTAAGTCAATCGGATATTCCCTGGATCAACAATCTCTGGTGCTTAATATACCTTTTAAGAACTCAATATCCAGTAATATTCTGTGCATTTAGGAATACATCCAGGTTTTTTTTTTCTTTAAACAATTAACTGAGCTAGCTAGAAGTAGCTCCCGGGGGAATCTATTCCACATTTTCACAGCCTTAACTGTGTAGAATCCTTTCCGTATGCAAAGGTTATACCTCTTTTCTTCCAGATGCAAAGAGTGCCCCCTTGTCCTTTGCAGTGACCTTAAAGTGAATCATTTGGCACCAAGCTCTTTATATGGACCATTTATGTATTTATACATAGTGATCACGTCCCCCCTTAATCGCCTCTTCTCCAGAGAGAACAAATTCAGGTCAGTTAATCTCTCCTCATAGCTGAGCTCCTCCATGCCTCTTATGAGTTTAGTTGCCCTTCGCTGCACTTTCTCCAGTTCCACAACATCCTTTTTGTGAATTGGTGCCCAAAACTGAACTGCATATTCCAGAAGAGGTCTTACTAATGCTTTGTACAGGGGCAGGATTATGTCTATCTCTGGAGTCTAGAACTATTTTAATACAAGAAAGGATTTTTGCTTGCTTTAGAAACTGCAGCTTGACATTGCATGCTATTATTCAGTCTATGGTCTGCCCGTTCTGACTTGAATCTCGATGCACTTTGTGTATTTCTCCCAGATCTGTGCAGTAATCCAGTGTGAAACTTCCTCTAGGTCTCTCCCACAGCTCTGCTCTCTGTACAAGCTGTGTACAGCACAGTGATGATTCCACAAGATAATAGCTGGGTTTGAAAATGCATTTAGTGCATCCAAAGTGGATTTCTATACTTTGTGGCTATTTAGGAATATGTTTACATGAAATTTGTGTCTGCCCGGAGTTCAGTTTTAAGACTGAATAGCTGGATTTATGAATAAGCCCATTCACGACTGGTTCTCTTTAAGGACACGACACTGGCTTGTGCCCAGACAGAATTTCCGCTTATAGAAACACTGTTTGTGCAGTTTCTGGCATAATGCAAATGCCACATACTGAATTTCTGCTAATTGAGAAGGGAATCTCATTAGAAAGTTCTAATGAAGCCTCTTTGAAGAGATAATTTCTCGTCTCTCAGAGACTGTGGGATCCCAGCTGTGTTTACTGATAGCATGTGATCTCTGCCTCCTCCCAAAATCCCCCTTCCTTTCTCCGCTGCTGCCTTTGTACACACAATGTATACAACTATATTCGCATATACACAGATCATGTACCGAGCATGACTCGTAATGTGCAGCATACTCATTGCATCCTGTTATATTCACCCCAGGAACATCTGCGTCACATTTAAAGGCATAGAAACCTAAAGAAAGGAATTCCTTGCTGTGTGCTAAGTCAGGAACAGACCTTAAAGAAAGAAACATCTTTGACGTCTTTTCGGTACTCGCCGATACCAATTACCGAGTAACGTTAGTCCCATTCAGGAAGCCCGGTGGCGTGTAATGACTCGCCACCTGGCTTCCTGATTAGCCGGGAAGCCAGGCAGGGTGTAAAGAGTCGCCGCCCGGCTTCCCGATTAACAAGAAAGTCCTCTCTTACCTTAGTATGTGCAGCCTGTCACCCCCGGGGCCTCTCCAGCGAGAACGCAGCCTTCGTCCGGTACCCAGCCAGAGCCGTCTGGCCGGCCAATCAGGAAGCCGGGCGCCATGTAATGACGCGACGCCCTGCTTTCTGATTGGCCGTTTGGTCGGCTCCATGCTCTCTTGTCATGAGATGACGAGGAAGCATGAAGCCAGCTTCCCGGCCAATCAGAAAGCAGGGCGTCGCGTCATTCGACGGCGCCCGGCTTCCTGATTGGACAGCTCCGGCTGGGTAGCGGACAAAGGCCGCATTCTCGCTGGAGAGGCCCCGGGGGTGACAGGCTGCACATACTAAGGTAAGGTAACCTTACCTCACGAGGCCAGCTTCCTGATTGGCCGGGAAGTCGGCTCCATGCTCTCTCATCACAAGTGACGAGAGAGCATGGAGCCGCTTCCCGGTCAATCGCGAAACTGAGCAGCGTGTAATGACGCGCTGCCCGGCTTCCTGATACCGGAAGTACTCGTGCTAGGCATCAGAGCATTTGGGCGAGTACGAGTACTTGCCCAAAAACTCCGAATCGGCACCGATAACGATACTAGTATCGGTATCGGTGCATCCCTAGTTTTAAGCATAGTCCATAATTGCTCCAACAGGGGAAAAAATTCCTTTCTGATCCCGTAAGTCAATCGGATATTCCCTGGATCAACAATCTCTGGTGCTTAATATACCTTTTAAGAACTCAATATCCAGTAATATTCTGTGCATTTAGGAATACATCCAGGTTTTTTTTTTCTTTAAACAATTAACTGAGCTAGCTAGAAGTAGCTCCCGGGGGAATCTATTCCACATTTTCACAGCCTTAACTGTGTAGAATCCTTTCCGTATGCAAAGGTTATACCTCTTTTCTTCCAGATGCAAAGAGTGCCCCCTTGTCCTTTGCAGTGACCTTAAAGTGAATCATTTGGCACCAAGCTCTTTATATGGACCATTTATGTATTTATACATAGTGATCACGTCCCCCCTTAATCGCCTCTTCTCCAGAGAGAACAAATTCAGGTCAGTTAATCTCTCCTCATAGCTGAGCTCCTCCATGCCTCTTATGAGTTTAGTTGCCCTTCGCTGCACTTTCTCCAGTTCCACAACATCCTTTTTGTGAATTGGTGCCCAAAACTGAACTGCATATTCCAGAAGAGGTCTTACTAATGCTTTGTACAGGGGCAGGATTATGTCTATCTCTGGAGTCTAGAACTATTTTAATACAAGAAAGGATTTTTGCTTGCTTTAGAAACTGCAGCTTGACATTGCATGCTATTATTCAGTCTATGGTCTGCCCGTTCTGACTTGAATCTCGATGCACTTTGTGTATTTCTCCCAGATCTGTGCAGTAATCCAGTGTGAAACTTCCTCTAGGTCTCTCCCACAGCTCTGCTCTCTGTACAAGCTGTGTACAGCACAGTGATGATTCCACAAGATAATAGCTGGGTTTGAAAATGCATTTAGTGCATCCAAAGTGGATTTCTATACTTTGTGGCTATTTAGGAATATGTTTACATGAAATTTGTGTCTGCCCGGAGTTCAGTTTTAAGACTGAATAGCTGGATTTATGAATAAGCCCATTCACGACTGGTTCTCTTTAAGGACACGACACTGGCTTGTGCCCAGACAGAATTTCCGCTTATAGAAACACTGTTTGTGCAGTTTCTGGCATAATGCAAATGCCACATACTGAATTTCTGCTAATTGAGAAGGGAATCTCATTAGAAAGTTCTAATGAAGCCTCTTTGAAGAGATAATTTCTCGTCTCTCAGAGACTGTGGGATCCCAGCTGTGTTTACTGATAGCATGTGATCTCTGCCTCCTCCCAAAATCCCCCTTCCTTTCTCCGCTGCTGCCTTTGTACACACAATGTATACAACTATATTCGCATATACACAGATCATGTACCGAGCATGACTCGTAATGTGCAGCATACTCATTGCATCCTGTTATATTCACCCCAGGAACATCTGCGTCACATTTAAAGGCATAGAAACCTAAAGAAAGGAATTCCTTGCTGTGTGCTAAGTCAGGAACAGACCTTAAAGAAAGAAACATCTTTGACGTCTTTGTGCCCACCAAGTGTTGGGGCGGAAGACGTGTACTGAGCAGAACAAATCAATACACACAGTTGCTCATCAAACCATTAGATTTGCTCTGTGCTAGACGGTCAGTTGACCCAAAATGAAGATTTTAGTAAGCGCTCGTTCACACAGTCATATAAACAGAAACTTGGACAGGGAGTTCTGACTGCAAACAACACCAAGAGGGGAATTTATCAAAACTGGTGCAGACAAAATCTGGAGCAGCTATGCATGGTAACCAATCAGCCTTTCTCCTTCATTTCCATATCTTAACTGACTAAACTGAAGAGAGAAGCTGATTGGTTGCCATGCACAATTGCTCCAGATTCTGTCTGATCCAGTTTTGATAAATTCCCCCTAGTGTGTCCCTTAGTCCTCATTCACTCTGCAGTCGATTGTAGCTGAGCATCCACTGTCCACATTGGGTTTTGTGGGCAGGGTTCTGTCAATTGCCCCTAGTGTGTACTAAACCGTAGGGTTGGTGATAGGGCTGCAACAACTAATCGTTGAAATCGATAATCAATTATGAGAATAGTTGCCAACTATTGAGAGAGAGGGAGATTTTTTTTTAATGCAACCAATTAGTTGAAAAAATAATCGGGCAACTAATCGATTATGAAAATAATAGTTAGCTGCAGCCCTACTTGGCGGGCAATGCTGGGCAATCTGGTTATGTTGACCTTACTCGCCTGCTGATTTCAAAGATGTTTTTGGAACTCCAAGGTTGGAACTCCCTTTTCAGTTGAGTATGGACTTGACCACCCTAGGGTTCCTGCAGTAAATTTAATTGATTTCACCGACCCTCCCACTTAGCACTACCATTGGCCATACAATTGGTGTTTGTTCTTGTCCAGCCCTCCGAGGCTGTTTAGCATAGGTTGCTCTACTCTGATGGGCTATTGCATTCTGACAGACGGCCCTCAAAGCTGTCACAATACCCCAACAATGACTGTAGATGATTGGCCAGTTTTCGGCCTGGCTCCTTCAACAAAAAACAAATGAATAATTGACTTTAGTGGAACGGAGGTGTGCTCCCATAGTCAGCTGATCTCAGCGGAAATTCTACCAGTGTATGGCCAGCAAAACTTTTAGCTAGTGTACTAGTATAACCTATCTCCCAGACAGCAGCAGGAAAGAATCTACAGAGGTGTTTTTTTCAAAAACATTGGCATATCACTTAAAATTATGCCAAGCTCTGCAGTGGCAAGCATAAAGTGAAAAGTAGTGATGAGGCTGGGCTTAGTGTAAACCCAGTTCATCTGAGTTCGCCCAAGCCCCCCAAAACTGTGACCACCACCCCCTCTTCAAGACCCAATCAGTTGCGGGGGAAGCTGTATGTCAAAAAGAGGCAGGGAATGCCCCCACTGTAACTGCCGCCACTGATTGGGTCAGGAGGAGATGGTGGCAGCCAGCGTTTTGAGCGGGCTTGGGCAAACTCAGGTGAACTGGGTCCACACCAACCCCGTCCTCATTTCTAGTAGAGATGCGAGCATAAAAGTGAAAGACGTGTACAGCCTTACACAATTATGGAAAAAAGAATCTAGGATGAAAATATTTATACACTTCACTTTTAATGTTTATACCAGACAAAGTCAATGTTAAAAATGAAATCCTTCAGGTTACAGTTCCTTTAAACATGACTGTACATGTATAAAGTATCACTAATTCCATGTGCGCCTGCGGTCATATATTTACTACACAGTCCAAAGGCCTATACACATACAGGCAATCCCTGTGTAAAATCTACTCCAGAGACATCCCATCCATTTACAAACAATCGGATTCATATATACATCATACCGTATAACGTATACTCTTACAGGAACAGCATAGGCTGGTGCAAACAAAGCCACAGACGGACAGACTGCTGTACGCCCACATACACAGCCTTCTCAAAGCTCTGGCAAACCTTGTGTGTATTTTTCACTTGCTCTTGGATCGTGTACACAAGCTTTTGTGTTAATTGGGGTGAAATTGGGAGTGATCCAGATTCACATTTAATTAGCATTTGGAAGGGGAAAGGCAACACTTGGAAAGCAAAGCTTGCATGGAGGAAGAAGCAATGTAATAATATTGCGGGTACTAGGGGCATTGGGGGGCAGTAGCCTCACCTCCGGGGCTGGTGTTCTTTCATATTTTCCGACCGTGTTAAGTTTTCCAACCTACGTAACGCGCGCGGCAAATGTGACACAACACTGGCTGCAGCAACAAATTGGAGCAGAGGAGGTGGGGTCGAACTGTGTGCAGATAATGGGTCAGTGATTACATAGTATCGGCGTCAGTGACATGGATGGGAATGGTTAGTGTGCACTGACATGAACATGGGGACGTGCAATGGGGACAAGTATGCTCTGTGGTGGCGGATACACATAGTTCTGTGTCTGGACTCTGGTCCCAACCCCTTCTATACCCGATGTCAGAGATTACATGACAGACCACAATACGGATGTCAGCTATTACATAGAGCGCATGTGTGCGCATTAGCGATTTTGCTGTTATATTTCCTGAGCGCGTTCCGTAGGTCGGCAAACGTAATGTGGTTGGAAATTATGACAGACAATGGCAATTCACATTTTAACCAGCAACAAACAAGGTCTAGAAGCTGACACTATGAATTGTGTTTTAAAGCTGAACCCCGGGATAAGTAAATATAAGAGTTGGGTGTATTGTTACTTCTTGGTGAGCTTTGTGTATTTCTTCCAGATCTGTGCAGGAATCCACTTCTTGTAATAGAGACCTGTCACTGCTGCTCTCTCTCCTTGTGCAGGGTGATTGGTCTTGTCTCTGCCCCCTCCTGTAGTTTTCTGCAGGTAGCCTGTAGTGGGTGGAGTCTACTGGGTCCCTCCCACAGCTCTGCTCTCTATGTGTTGATGTCATCACTATTTTTCCAGGCAATAACTAGTTTTGCAAAGGCATTTGGTACACAAAACTTTGATTTATATCCTTTTGTGGCTATTGAGAAATATATTTAAATGATCCCGGAGTTCAGCTTTAATACCATCATAAAACCAAGGATGTTGGTAAAAAGATTTGCTAGGAAGTGCAGTGTACATGTTACTGTTTATGATTTATAATAACTGCAGCGGCGTGGCCCATAACCCAGTGATCATTTTTCGAGTGCACATTTGCAATGAAAGCTGATGGTAATTGCTTGATAGGGGCCACATAAAAAAAAAAAAACATCTAGGAATTGCTGCTGTGCTGGCGTAATTCTAGGGCAGTTATAGATTATTTGTGGTCGGGTATATATACCGTATAATAGATATAGCGTGGGCTGAATTGTACCAATAAGCTAATGTTGCCTGAGGTGTGCCCGTGGCCATGCTGTTAGGTACGTCTATAAGGGGGCATACCAAATGAAAAGGTGATGGAATTTTAAGTTATAAAGAGGGATGGGTGGGTGGGGACAAACCTTCCCCTACAACGTCAGGCAAGAAATGGAAGAGGAGGAGTTTAAATAGCCATAATCCCTTCCCACAAATACAGGTTAATAAATTAACCTTCATACATATAAAAAAGAACTTCCGTTGCCCACCAGCAAAAGCTGCAGCTGCTGAGCTTCTTTCAGGCAGATTACAGCACGTTTGGCAGCATTGACTTCAATGGAAGTGCGTGAAAACGCAACACAAGCGTTTTGCACATTTGTGCGCACGTTTGCTCATTTAACACAATGCATTTCAATCTGCTCAATAAAACTCATGTCTTTTGTATATGTGTGTCTAATGCGCATAAAAATGTGCTAAACACGCTAGATGGTACACTTCAAAACGTGCATAAAAAAGTGCGCTGTATGCTGAACTTCAAGCATATTTTAAATAGAAAACAATGCAGTTATGTATTCATTAATAAATAATGTAATGTGTTTTTAAATGCAATCAGGTGTACCTGAAACTGTAACCTGTTTCCAAGAACCACCCGCACTCCTTACGGTCTGCAACCTTCCAATGGTGGTGGTGCTCTGGTAATCACAAGGATGGCGCCGTGCAAAGCTCAGAATAGTCTCAACAGGTCACCGTCACACACACAGATGAATTCAATATCTCTTGGATATGTTTATAAAAGGATGTCACGACATGTCATTAGAAGCTGAAGCTAGCGTTTCGAGACCTCACAGGGACTCTTCATCAGAGCGACAAGGTGACGACATGGTCACTATCTCGCTCTGATGAAGGGTCCCTGCGAGGTCCCAAAACGCTAGCTTCATCGTCTAATGACATGTCGTGACATCCTTTAAAGGAGAACTATGGGGTAAGTGTTTTTCCCCATAGTTCTCCTAAGGGTCACGGGAGGACATAAACTAGCGCCCTCCCATGACCAAAAGCTCAGTATATCGCTAGCTACAGCTCGCGATATACTGAGACTGCCGCACCCGGGACGGATCCCGACATTACTGTCGACAGCCACCCAGCTGCGTGATTGACAGCTGGCTCTGCCTATCTAGAGGCAGAGCCAGCTGTACCCGCCCCCTCCCCCGTCCGTTCCGCCAGTCAGTGCTGGAGGATCGGAGGGGGGGGGGGGAATCCCTGCAGGGAGCCGTGACTGACAGTCACGGCTCTCTGCAGGGACATGATCGAGAAGTGAGTGAGCGACGGTATGTGTTCGCTCACTTCCCGATCTATTGAGCCGACGTGTGACAGTTTCATTGTCACAGGTCGGCTAGAACTATGAGGTTAGGTGAAAATGACTTGCCTCATAGTTCTCCTTTAATAAACATATCCAAGAGATATCAAATTCATCTGTGTGTGTGCCGGTGACCTGTGAGACTATTCTGAAACTGTAACCTGAAGTACCTGAATTTGACTTGGTTACAGACTCCTCTAATCTGCTGTACAACAGTACTCAGGGCAGCATTAGAAGCCAATTTGGCTCTATTCCATGCACATGTGCTGTCGGGGAGCATACTGCTAGGAGGAGAGAACAGAGGGCTGAGCTCAGGTAGCTGCTCTATTCCATGCACATGTGCTGTCGGGGAGCATACTGCTAGGAGGAGAGAACAGAGGGCTGAGCTCAGGTAGCTGCTCTATTCCATGCACATGTGCTGTCGGGGAGCATACTGCTAGGAGGAGAGAACAGAGGGCTGAGCTCAGGTAGCTGCTTTTTCCCTGTCTTTTGACAGGCAGCAGTCCGGTTCATCCACCTGGCAGAGCTGTGGGAATCAATACTGGAGAGCCAAAATACTAATTCTTTGTCAGATAAAACTGTTCCCATATATGAATGTCATCTGCTGTACATCTGTTTCCCTGGAGTTCAGCTTTAATCTAACAATTACAATATGGCTTGTGTAGCAACAATTTGTATTTATTTATTTATTTTTAAACAAAAGTGGCGTGTTCCTTTGAAGATCCCTGAATGTATTTTACATGTGAAATCAAGGAACATTTTTAGGTTCCTTCTGCTAAACTTTCAGTCATCCAACACAACAGCTAATTATTGTATACCATTCCTTCTCCGAGTTCAAAGCTTTGGAAAGGAACTAAGTCACAAAGTAACTCATAAGCCCTGATGAAGAGGGATATTGAGGACCCCCGAAACGCATTGGCTTCGTTGTTCTATTGATCTTTATCAAAACATATTGGACTCTGCTATCAGCAGTGGTGCCCCCTTTTCTTCTATGTTTAGTTCCGCGTGAGACCCCCAATTCGAATTGCGGGTCCCATGTTTGTGAGGAAGCAGCCCCTTCAAGAACGTTTGACACTCCAAAGAAGCAAATTACTGACAAATCCCACAAACCTCCTGTATTTTACACAGACATTCCTTGGGCTGGCAATTGGTATATCACGAAGACAGACAGAATCTATAGTGGTCTCAATTAATCTACAGTAAGAATGATTTCACTTCCCAGTGGACTCATTTATCAATATTGTGTCTGTTGATGATCTTTATAGACTTGATTGTGCGTTTTCGGATAGCTGTTATTTCCGATGTTCTTCTGTCTCTTCTGTAAACGCATTTAAATTAAATATAGCCTACTTTACTGTATTTCCCTCAGTCACCTTGATCGTGAATGCATTTGACCTCCTATAGGCCTTCATTTACCACCCAGGTTGCCCTGATTCTAATCCACCAGGCCCTGTATGTAAATCCATTTTCTTCTGACCAAATGTGACAGGTCTCTTGGGAAAAGCTTTCCTTAATGTCTTTTTATGAGCTTCCGTAACAGAGCCGTCTTTTTCCCCACAGGTATAAAGGCTTCATCAAAGATTGTCCCAGTGGCCAGTTGGATGCGGCTGGTTTCCAGAAGATTTACAAACAGTTCTTCCCCTTTGGAGACCCAACGAAATTTGCCACATTTGTCTTCAATGTTTTTGATGAGAACAAAGTAAGTCAATGTTTTATATTCTATAAAGGGATTTCTCTTTTTTATAAAGAGACGCACTGTCTCTGGAAAAAAAAACTTAAACCCACTGGAAATAAACAGTGGAGTAACCAGAGCATACCTGCAGCAGCTTCAAAGATGGGCCATTTTGACTGGGAAAGCTTCAACACTTCCCATAATGTTAAAAGAGAACTAAAGCAAAAAGTTTTTTTGGCTTTAGTCCTCTTTTGGGTCAAAGGAGTACATTTTACTAATGTCCTCCTGTGATTCAAGGTCAAGATCTAGTGAGCTATTGCCCGCTATTTGCTGACAGCACAGAGCAGCCAGGAAAGATCCCGAAAATATTGTCGAGATTCACCCCGCTGTCTGATTAACAGTTGCCCCTCTAGAAGCAGAGCCAGCTGTGCCTGCCCACTCCCCTGTCTGTCCTTCCAATGAACGCTGGAGGAGCAAAGAAGGGAGGAGGGAATCCCAGCTCTCTGCAGGGAGAAGCCCAAGAGCTGGGCAATCAGTGGTTCATGATCGCTCAGCTCTCAATCTATAGAGCCGGAATGTGGCACCTGCAGTGTCACACGCCGGCTCTATGTTTTGGGAAGAACATTTTACTCCCCCAATATTTCACCTTCATACTTTCTGCACTTTTCTGTTGATGAGTAAGGCAACCCATCATCATGGTCCAATAGGAGTGTGTGTGTGGGAGGACACAGTGGTGATACTGAGACATTGCGGCAGGGCAAGCTGTGAGGCTTCACTAAGCCGCTATTCACACTAGTAAGATTTGGTGTGCACCTGCCATTCTGCTACACTGCACCACAGTGGAAATCACATTATTCTCTTTGATGGGGGTTTCCACCTATGCAACACGATAGTGTGATATTTGGAAAGCTACAGGTGCTTCCTTTGGTGCTACAGAGTACATAAGTACGAAATAATGCATATTCATTTTTTAACAGGTAGCCAGGAGGTGGTGCTTGCAGTTCCTTTTCACTTGTTTTCCTCTATCTCCTTAGCCCTATTTGTTGTGAAAAGCCTGTTTTATTTTACAGAGTTCAATAGCTCAAGCTAAAATCTACACAAGGGAATGACTCAAGGTTTCAATGAGACAGTCTGCCTGAAAGGAAACTACTTTTAATGTGCACTCTCCTTAGTGCAATGGGAATCCTTTGTTTTATAGTATGCCTATTTGTAAAGCAAAGATTGGCTACCTATAGTTATAAAAGGTAAAAAATAAAACCTCAGTTTGAAAGGTATAAAACTAAAATAAAACTGCTATAGTTTCCCTTTAAGGAAGCCTGTAAGGGGTGAAATACGGGGGCTGTCATTGGTGACCTGAAAAAGCCAATGGCCTAGCTTTAGCATAGCTGAATATTTGATATAGGCCCATTCCTCCTGACGGGCGTGCTAACATGCTGTGCCCAGAGCTGTATCTCTTTACAGCAAGTACCTTACCGTATTTTCACTTATTATGACTAAATTCCTGGGAGAATGCGTATAAAATCTTACAATTATACTTAATGTCTTCTGCTGCACCCAGGACTCTCCAGAGTCCTTCAGCCAATTACACTTTTAATTCCTAATTTATTACATTATATATTACCGTGGTAGTTAAGGCAAGAACAAGTATTTGGAGCGCGTTATGATTAATTTATTCCTATTAATTTAAGTGTAACTGGTTTATTTACTTACGGCACAGACAGCACACATTTACTTTGCTTGTTGTATGTAGATGCAGTGATTACAAGCTTCATATTTTAATTTGCCGTTTCTGTACAGTAATCATTATAGTATGTTCAAAGCTAGTCATGTGACTTTCCTAAGTAAAACCACCGAGTGCTGCTTGTAATAATAGGGTAATGTAAGGATTAAAGAGAACCAGCACTGGGGTCTTTGGTTCAAATCCCAGTCAGTACACTATATACATGGAGTTTGCATGTTCTCCCTGTGCTTGTGCATGTTTCTTCCGGGTACTCTGGCTTCCTCCCACATTCCCAAAACATGCTGGTAGGTTAATTGGCTCCTGTCCTAATTGGCCCCTGTATGTGTGCACGTGAAATAGGGACCTTAGATTGTAAGATCCTTTGGGGCAGGGACTGCTGTAAATGTAGCATGTAAAGCGCTGCGTAAGTTGTTGGCGCTATTTAAATGCCTATAATAAATATATAAATACTTTAGCATAGTCTACTCAGCCCTTCTGTTCCTGCAGAAGGGTGGGGACGAGTGAAGTCACAGATGTGTATATGCAAATGAGGCTGACTTTGGAAGACTGTGGTTATAGGGCTAGGAAGGTGAATGCACTCGGCACCTCTGCTAGTGACACCACAGAATGTTATATTACTTCCTATTAGGGATGCACCGATACCATTTTTCCAGAGTATGAGTACTGATACTTTTCCTCAAGTACTTACTGATACCAATTACTGATGCCTCTTTTTTTAGTGTCGTGTGATAGTTTATCTAAAACAGTACAGACTAATGATTTTAGGACAGTGGTGGAGCGACAGCTGCGACCTTGGTAGTTCTGCCACTAACTCCAATCTGTAGAGGGACTACAAATCTCAGAAATACATTATATAGCATTGCAGAATACCCCTAGGTATAGAAGAGTACAAATCCCAGCAATACATTATACAGCAATGCAGAATAATACCGTCGGCTATAGAGGACTACAAATCTCAGCAGTGCATTTTACAGCAATGCACAATAATACCATCAGCTATAGAGGACTACAAATTCCAATACATTCTACAACAAAGCATAATAATAGAATATGAATTTCCTACATACTCTGTGCTGCTGCTCTGCTTCAGGGTCGGTTCACACCACAAAGTCTGCATTCTAGAGCGTTTGGCCACTGGAATGCAAGCCGGCTGGCTCCCTGCATTCAGGGGCGCGAGAGGGCATGGCAGTGCATTGGTCAATGGCACCACAGCCATGCCCCCCACCTGCAGTGCGATCGCCCGCACAAGAAACGCAGGCACATGAGTGCCTGCGTTCCGGTCCAGTGCGATATGCAAAAATAGTGCTTGCAGTGCGGGTGATCGCACTGCGGGCAGGGGGGCATGGCTGGGGTGCCATTGACTTCAATGCACCGCCAAGTCCCCTCCCGCCCCTGAACGTAGGGAGCCAGCCGACTTGCGTTCCAGTGGCCAAACGCTCTGGAACGCAGACTTTGTGCTGTGAACTGGGTCTCAGGAGCGGTGTGTAGGGTCTCGGGAGGGAGACTTGTGAGTAGTGAAAGCACATTACGCAGGCGCCCAGTGGTTCCCAAGAAGGCTGACACGAGGTTCCCAGCGTGGGACCTCAGGCAACCGAATCAATTTGAGTAAATAAAGTGCCGGCAATGTTTTTTTGTATCTGGGCATCACCACTAGAGTCTCCTTTTTAGTAAATTTTTTGGAGAATGCAGCAGAAAACGTGAGACTTACAACACTTTCCTTTGTAATGTCCATTGTCGGGGTTAAAGTGGGAATTCCAGTGCAGAAACCACTTGGCTGGATTATGGGAGCAGTATAGGTGAAGCGTCAATGATTCCCTCCATCAACTGAACATTTCATTGGAATATCCAAGTGAAATGAATGCATTAGAGCTAAGGATACATATAAAGTTGCTCGGGCAGAGGTGTGATTTACTATCTTGATATCTTTTTTTGCAGGATGGACGAATCGAGTTTGCAGAATTTATCCAGGCTTTATCTGTCACTTCACGTGGGACGCTGGATGAGAAGCTGAGATGTAAGTCAGCTGGCTTGCACAGCATACATATCGCCAAGTTGGCTTATTTAAAGAGACCCTGTCACCAGGCCATTCATTTCAACAACAATCTTCCCATAATGTTATATGTGCCTTTTAATGTATTTTATTTACCTCTAAAAACCTCCCTTGTTTATAAATCCACAAGCCCTGAGACTGCTGTTGGGCGCTGCCATCTTGGATGTGATGTCAGCAGCCCCAGCATGCTTAGAGCTATCACTTAAGTATTCCTCTTCTTGGAAAAAAAATCTCTAATGGGGAAACATGCACAGCAGCTAAAAAAATATTTTATTTTAGTACATTGAAGAAACATCAGAACCTCTCTCAGTGCCTCCAAGTCCCAATGACACCTATACCCTTCATTCTTGCTCTGGTGTCACCAGGACAGGAAATAAAAGGAAAACTCCCCAGTGGTGTGACGAACAGCAATAAAATCAGAGGTTCTAACTCTTTCCTTCTGTAAACTAAAGCTGGCCATACACTACTCTATTTTTTTTGTGTGCAACTCCTGGACAGAACGAAAAAAATAAAGCCGCTTCCTCCATCAACGCTGTGAGCGCGTTGATCGAGGAATCCCCGCTGTTTCTGCGGCCGCTGTCAGAATACTGAGGTGGCAACTCATTGGCTGCCGGCTTTGTTCATACGAAGTTTTTCTGGCCAGCTCCTTTGATCAGCTGATTCACGGTTTTCAGTTCATCGAGTACTTGCCGAATTTTGCACACTGTATGGCCACCTTAAAAAAAAAAATAGTCTTAGCAACAGTTGATCTCTATTTTAGTTAAAGGAGAATTATGGAATCAGTGTTTTTCCCCATAGTTCTCCTAAGGGTAACGGGAGGACACAAACTAGCGTCCTCCCGTCACCCAAAGCTCAGTATATAGCGAGCTACAGCTCGCTGTATACTAAGACGAAGCGGCCGGGACGGATCCCGAAATCTCTGGCGAGATCCACCCAGCTGCATGATGGACAGCTGGCTCTGCCTATCTAGAGGCAGAGCCAGCTGTACGCGCCCCCTCCCCCGTCCGTTCCGCCAGTCAGCTCTGGAGAATCGGACAGGGGAGGGGTGGGGAATTCCTGCAGGGAGCCGTGAGTGACAGTCACAGCTCTCTGCAGGGATAGATCGAGGAGTGACCGAGCGACGGAATGTGTTCGCTCACTTCCCGATGTATTGAGCCGACCTGTGACAGTTTCATTGACACAGGTCGGCTAGAACTATGAGGCTGAGTGATTTTCACTTGCCTCATAGTTCTCCTTTAAGGCTTGATAAAACTGGGCTCTTTTTCTACCTCCTTTATGGGGCAATGATGAGCTCCTCTGGCTGTTGGATTTCTTTGCTATCACACAGATCTTCAATCTGTTGTTATTTAGTGTATTCATATTCTCGAACACCATGTGAAAAATTTTAGCTACCTCTCCATTGTTCTTGGCTATCAACCCAGAGATCGGTATAGCATTATTTATTAATATTCATACTTATGTACCCAGCTGGTAATGTAAAGATCTTTTAACATTCAAATAATCTGTAATATTAAATCTGATTTAAGAAAAGAGGTATGTGTCTGTAGATGACTTCCCTCTCTCTTCATACAGGGGCGTTTAAACTGTATGACCTGGATAATGATGGCTACATCACACGAAACGAGATGCTGGACATTGTGGATGCAATTTACCAGATGGTGGTAAGCTTGGATCTCATGTATTCAATCAATAAAACAATCAAAATGCAACAATCAAATCGTCTTTACATTTTACACTTGGAACACAAAAAAGAAACAGGTTGAACTCTTGGCTAAATACAAGTTTAGGTCAAACGTTTTTATTAGTTTTCAAATAGAATATGAGGCAGTACACAAGGTTAGAAAACAACATCCATAAAGGGGATATCACAGTTTTAGCCCAACATTGATGACATACATACCATGTCATATATTAATATATATAAAAAAAAGGGGGGGGGGGGCAGCAGCTTTCCAAGAGAGAAATTAGGGATTCCAGGCAATAGAATTATAAAGGAGGGCGTCATCGGGATGATAGAGCAGTGAAGGAAATACATTTTAATATGGAGATATTTCACAAAAGAATACGCTGCTTTCTTCACCGTTGAAACGGTCCCATAGGAGGAAAGCTGAGGGCACTTGAGGGTGTTAGACAGGTGGCTAAATACAAGTTTGAATACAAACACTTCTAACAGAATTGCAAAACAATACCGGCGCCTTCAAATCCAAAAAGAGCCCAGCAGTAAAAATACAGCAAACACGATGGAGGCAGCTCCCACAGATTAGATGGACCACCAGTCTATGAGAAAAGGAACAAAAGAGAGCGCCTCCATAGTGTAAAAAATGTTATTTAATAGTAAAAACACGCAGCTCTAAGGCTGTACTTACAACAGTCCGGTAGAATAAAAACCAGTAGAATAATGTGAGAGGACGGAACCCCTGGCAGGGAGAATCTGGAGCGATGTAAAACACCAGTAACCTCGATCCCTGTATTGATAAATGGTTTTTGCGTTTCTGGGGCACGCCCCCTTCTTTAGAACCAATTTAAATCCTGTTCAGCCAGTCTTGGGTTCCAGCCATCCCTGCCAAAGAGTACAACCAGTGCAGGTAAAGTGTATGTAAGGGCTAAAAAAAACATCAGTACATCTGTCCTATACATGCACATTTCTCTATGGTCAATCCCTTTAAAAACACTGGAATTACAGAAAAATACCCCTTGATCTGTCAGACATCCAGTGTGCTCCTAATTTCCTGTTTCAGCTGATAGCACTATGAGGGGAATTTATCAGCTGCTCTCTTCAGTTTGTTCAGTTAAGATTTAAAAAAGAAAGATGCTTATTGGTTGCCATGCAGAGCTGCTCAAGATTTTGTCTGCTCCAGTTGTGATAAATTCCGCCCAGTGTTTTCTCTACATTGCAATTCCAGCCTGCTGGACTACAGAACTCCACCTATTCCTTAAACCTCCCTGTCTCTTTTCACACACACCAAAACAATACTGCTGCCTTGACTCCCAAGAGGCTGCGTACACAATGCTTGTAGGCAAAGAGCTCTTGGGAGATGTAGTTTCTGGGAGACATGCCTACATCAGTAGGAACCGCAGCTACTCCTGCAAGCCTGATGATGATGCCATAAGGAGCAATATGGAAAGGGAGGTTTTGCGTTACATTTGGGTAATGCCTTGACATACACTTTGGGGGCAGCAGCTTTCCAAGAGAGAAATTAGGGATTCCAGGCAATAGAATTATAAAGGAGGGCGTCATCGGGATGATAGAGCAGTGAAGGAAATACATTTTAATATGGAGATATTTCACAAAAGAATACGCTGCTTTCTTCACCGTTGAAACGGTCCCATAGGAGGAAAGCTGAGGGCACTTGAGGGTGTTAGACAGGTGGCTAAATACAAGTTTGAATACAAACACTTCTAACAGAATTGCAAAACAATACCGGCGCCTTCAAATCCAAAAAGAGCCCAGCAGTAAAAATACAGCAAACACGATGGAGGCAGCTCCCACAGATTAGATGGACCACCAGTCTATGAGAAAAGGAACAAAAGAGAGCGCCTCCATAGTGTAAAAAATGTTATTTAATAGTAAAAACACGCAGCTCTAAGGCTGTACTTACAACAGTCCGGTAGAATAAAAACCAGTAGAATAATGTGAGAGGACGGAACCCCTGGCAGGGAGAATCTGGAGCGATGTAAAACACCAGTAACCTCGATCCCTGTATTGATAAATGGTTTTTGCGTTTCTGGGGCACGCCCCCTTCTTTAGAACCAATTTAAATCCTGTTCAGCCAGTCTTGGGTTCCAGCCATCCCTGCCAAAGAGTACAACCAGTGCAGGTAAAGTGTATGTAAGGGCTAAAAAAAACATCAGTACATCTGTCCTATACATGCACATTTCTCTATGGTCAATCCCTTTAAAAACACTGGAATTACAGAAAAATACCCCTTGATCTGTCAGACATCCAGTGTGCTCCTAATTTCCTGTTTCAGCTGATAGCACTATGAGGGGAATTTATCAGCTGCTCTCTTCAGTTTGTTCAGTTAAGATTTAAAAAAGAAAGATGCTTATTGGTTGCCATGCAGAGCTGCTCAAGATTTTGTCTGCTCCAGTTGTGATAAATTCCGCCCAGTGTTTTCTCTACATTGCAATTCCAGCCTGCTGGACTACAGAACTCCACCTATTCCTTAAACCTCCCTGTCTCTTTTCACACACACCAAAACAATACTGCTGCCTTGACTCCCAAGAGGCTGCGTACACAATGCTTGTAGGCAAAGAGCTCTTGGGAGATGTAGTTTCTGGGAGACATGCCTACATCAGTAGGAACCGCAGCTACTCCTGCAAGCCTGATGATGATGCCATAAGGAGCAATATGGAAAGGGAGGTTTTGCGTTACATTTGGGTAATGCCTTGACATACACTTTAAACAGCACAGCTTAGTCACCTCTCCAACTGCTGCTCTCCTGCTGAGTAAACAAGTTGCTGAGGTCATCCCTCTGCTCTCTAATCCTTTGATATACCAACAAGCTTACTGTGAAATCATGCAATAATACGTTTTATACTTGTTCTGAATATATATTACTATTTATTGATTTAAAGATAATTTAATACAATTACCTTTTTTTATTGTACATATGATGTAATCCTAAATTCCTGTATCAGGGAAGGCCTATATTTTGTCTTCTTATGCCCACAGTATTAGACTGACAGCAAAGTGCTAAGTAATAAAATATAAAATGGGAGCACATTTTATTAAGGTGCAGGAACTGTTTACACCTGAGGTCGCGCTATTGATTATTATACCAGGACCAATTAAGGAAGTTTAGAAAGGCTTATTTCGATTTTTTTTTTGCTGCAAGAACTGTAATGGCTAGATATTGGAGGTCTCAAGATACCCGCAAATTAAAGATCGGGTCAAAGAAATTAATTTTTTAAGAAGGGTTGAAGAGTTAGTAGCGTGATCCCAGGACAGATACCCACAATGGTGGCATGGAAACCATGAATAGAGTCTGGTCCAACTGTTCCGTACGACCGCGGCGGACCCTGCAAGGACACCTTGCCGATCCCTGGCGGGGGGGGGCACACGGGGGGGCAAGTGAAAACCTAGGGGGGGCAATTGCCCCACCTTGCCCCCCTGTAGCGACGCCACTGCTGGCATCAGTACCATGTGTTTACTAGGAATGTAAGGCTCACTTCCATGGCCATTGGAGGAGTGGAGAGGAATGAGGGAAGGAGGAGATGAGACTGTGACTTTTTTTTTATTTTCTTCTTTCTAATTCCATTTTTTTTGTTTTTGTTTTTTTGGGTGGTTTAGGGATGGGAGGGATTTTGGGTTGTTGTTTTCCTTGCTTATTTTTTTTTTTTAGTTGAAACCCCTAGGGGGGAAGAATGGTTTTAATACCAATGGGAAGGGAAATTTATGGTGGTTGTTTTAGGAAGAAGTTAGGAATATCTTTCTCTTCTGTTTTCTGATACGATTTCTCCCCGGGAGAGTCTTTTAACAGGATGTTTACATGTTTATATGTTTGTATTGTTATATATAGAAACAATAAAGAAATGTTATACACAAAGTGCTAAGTAATAGAGACCTGACTGACTGAGTACTGACTCTCCCTTTCACAGTAAAGAAGCTAAAATAAAGGCAAAATTGTGTTTTCAGCTTTCAAGTCGAAATTCAGGGTACAAAAAAAATTATTTTGGTTTTGGATAGTGGGGTTACAATATATATCAGTTTTTTTTGGCATCTCTGACCCCACTTTTTCTGGTGACAACCAAGTGACGGGGCAAAGTCAAGAATAAAATCCATGAAAAAGTTTTAAACAAGGCACTAAACACAGATCCTTGGCTGAAAATATTATGCAAGCCTAGTGGCTTGGGTTCAACAGCTCTCCATTAAAACTGGAGGTCCCATGGGAGGTAGGGTTCACCCAGTTCACCTACATGTCATTGAGCCAAAAGGAGCACCAAGCAAATGTCTTAACAGTTCAGAGTCTTTTGATTATTAGACCAACCTTTCTCAATGGTGTCGCCTTCTGGCTTCCTGAATATTTTGTGGTAGTGGGACTGTGATGTGAAGAGGGTAACTCTTTTATGAAAGAGGGACTCCTGATGTGAAGGGGGACTACTGATAAAGTGTGACTCTGATGTGAAGGGGGACTACTGATAAAGTGTGACTCTGATGTGAAGGGGGAAACACACTTTTTTGTGTGTTTTTGCATGGGTCCCCCTTAAAATCGATGACATTTTAGAGTTGGGCTTTAATGCTTACTTTAATGGGCTTTAATGCTTACTTACAATGTGCTGAATATCTGACAAAATCAAATGACCGCCGTCTTTTGAACAATGTACAGTAATGCCTCTTTCAGAATGATCATTCCCGAGAATACATTTGGAGTTATGTGTGCTTTTTCCTCAGGGTAACACAGTGGAGCTTCCAGAGGAAGAAAACACTCCAGAGAAAAGGGTGGACAGGATTTTTGCAATGATGGACAAGGTGAGAGGAAGGAGCAGTCTCTTATAACTTCTATCAGGTGCTCTGCAAAAAGGGCCACAATCCAGTAAAATGATGTCCTGTACTTTCAACCTGTAATCATGATAGAACACTGAACAGGATCATCCCAAAATCGACTGCGCTCCCACTTCTTTTTATAAGGGCATCAGCAGATTAGATTTGTGCAGAATATTACCTGCTGATTTGTGATTGGCTGTTGATATTAGTTCCTGTACACCACTATTTACATTGCGTTGCTATTAGAGGTAACCTGTAATGAGACAAATTTGGAGGCTGCCATTGCGGAGTTCTTTCTGAAAATGCCAGTGCTTGGCCATCCCAGACTTCAATAGTTTCTAAGTTGCTGATCTGGAAGAAGCATGCATATCAGAAAAGCCAAATTGAGGTCAGAATTCCTCATCTGCATACTTGTACTGGGTTGGGGATTTGGAATTTTTGAAGCAAAAGGGTCAGCATGACAGCCAGACAGAAAGAGATCTCCCTCTCCACAGCAGTACATATTCAATTTTCATCACTTGCCCAGTGCCTTATTCTCATCCCCCTTCCCTCATGTGAATATGCTAGATGTCTGCTCATTGGCACAGCACAGTCACATTGGTTCAGGGAAAGAGTTCATAACCCTGTGTAAGCTTGAACAAGTTTATTTCTTTTCCCTGGTCCTTGTGGCTGAACGTAGTGGCACAGGGTGAGGTAGCTAAGTATGTGCTGCTGGAGAGGGGGAAGTTAAAGTATAATTAAAGCCTCCAGTGTTTTTGCATATATCCAGTAGATATATGCAAAAGGGGTAAAAACGCTTTAAAAGCGGTTTAAACTTACCTGTGTCTTCCGTCCGAAAATGCGAAAATTCTCAGGCGGCCGCAAAGCATCTTGGGGCGGGCGCATGCGCAGTTCACATTTTCGGCCGGGACGCGAGGAGAGACACAAGGTAAGTCTATGGGCGCGTGCACCCGTATGCAGACACCGTGGGACAGGAAGTGCCAGCAAGGACAGAGGAGTCAGCGCTGGATCGGAGACCCGCCGCAGCGCTGGAGGGACAGATGAAAAGGACAGGAAAGAAATGGAGAAGGATTTGGGGGTCATTGTAGACCACAAACTGAAAGGTAGTTTGCAGTGCCAGGCTGCTGTAAACAAAGCTAGCAGGGTCTTGTCCTGTATTAAAAAGGGGATGTATTGCAGGGACAAGTCTATAATTTTGCCACTTTATAGATAATTTGTTCGAACTCATCTGGAGTATGCCGTCCAGTTCTGGTCACCAGTACTAAGAAAAGATGTCCTTGAGTTGGAAAAAGACCAGCGGAGGGCAACCAAACTAATTAGGGGTATGGAGGACCAGAGCTACGAGACAAGGCTACTAAATTTAAACATGTTCACATTGGAGGTGAGGAGATTAAGGGGGGATATGATCTCCATGTACAAAATGTTCAATGGTGGTAGCAACATTAGCGATAAACTGTTTAAAATTAACTCCATTACAAAAACTAGAGGCCACCACCTAAAATTGGTGGAAAAAAAATTCCAGCACAAGGGGCGAAGGGGGTTCTTTACAGTTAGAGCGGTTAGGGTCTGGAACTCTCTGCCACAGGTGGTGATTTCAGCAAATAATGTGGAATTGTTCAAGAAACTTTTGGACGATTTCTTAAGGGACCGTAATATACAGGGGTACAGGTACTCCTAGAATGAGATCCTAATAGGTTGGACTTGATGGACTAATGTCTTTATTCAACCTCAAATACTATGTAACTATGTAAAGAAGAAGAAGATCGGATTAAGAAACATAATTTAAGGTAAGTACTTTAATATTGGGGGGAGGGAACAATTTTTTTGACTTTAATGTCACTTTAAGTGAACCATGTTCTTTGCACTGCATGAACAAAGTAATTGTCCCTTTTAAGGTGCACATGTAATCATATCATATCATATGTTTATTAAAGACACCTTGTCACTTTCCTTTCCCTTACTACTATTATTTTTCATTACAGAACTCTGATGGTAAACTGACTCTGCAGGAATTTCAAGAAGGATCAAAGGCAGACCCCTCGATTGTGCAGGCACTATCTCTATATGATGGATTGGTATAGGGATCACCCACCACAGCTGTATGTAAGTCGCTGAGCTAGAAAGCAAACTTATTAAAACTCATTCCATTCCATCGAAGGTCACACTTACCTGGCTGTAAAATATTTGGGGATTACCATACTACATATAAAACATATTGTACTGGATCAGCCCACCAAAAGTGAGCTTTCAGTCGCAGGCTGTAGTCTTTGTAGAGATGTCTTCGTATAATAGTTCCTGGCTTCTACTTGTCTCTCCTGTTGGAGTTTTGAGTGTTAAATATACAGTATAAAATTGTTATTTTAAAAGTTAATTTCAGCCAAAACTGAGGCTGTACATCGCGCAGGGGCATGCGGGTTGGGGTGGCGACAGATGTGGTAAGACAGGCGGCTGTGTTAGAACTGTGCCCGTCAGCGGCTCTCTGTCTGGTCCTGCCCAGCTCACTGATGTCACTGATTGCCAGGAGCTCAGCTGGACTCCTGTTAGCCAGAGCATCCCGCACAGCTCCCTGGCAACCGCTGATGGGAAGCCAGACAGAGCCACAGGTTGCTAAGAGCTCTTAGCAACCTGGGATGCTGTGGCTGCCCCTCTGCAGCCCGCACCCCACACCTGCTACCCCTCTAATTAGATGCACTTGCCTCAGGCTGCCTCATAAGTAGAAATATTTAATTGGGGACCCTGACATAAAACACATTTAATAGGTTATGATATTATTATTATATATTTTTTGAGGGTCTTGCCTTCCTGTCCTGGTGACCACCAGTCCCTCATTTCTTGTACGGATGTCATATGGACAAGAAGTGAGGGAAACGCTCCCCTTTCGGGACATAGACAGAAAAACCCACCTGACAGAAATGTTATATTTATATCTATACTCTATATTTGTCAGAGACTCAGAAAACACTAAAACCAAAGATTTAATATGACAGCCAAAAAACTAGCATTCTGAAAAAGAGTTCAGCAGTGGCGGCCTCCACGGTTCTCAAATGACAGAGTCCCGTTAAAAGGAGGCAGCAGAGGTTCCAGAAAGAGAGGGCGAGTCTTCTTTCATGTCCCCTGCAGAGGGCGCTTACCTTGCCCCATGACCAGAATACTCCTGGTGTCCTATTAGTAGTATTTAAAGTGACATTAAACCCTCAGATTTTTTAACATAAACCAATACTGTAATGTGTGCCTTACTGTAATCCATGGTTGTTTCCCTTCTCTTTGCTGCTCTTCCTTTTAAATCCTCATGTCTTCTCATGCTGGTGGAGAACTTCCCTTTTCAGCTAAGAGCCTCTTCCTGTAGTGCTGGCTCAGGTTACAAGCCTATACAAACTTATACACAGACACCGTGTATCCATTCCTGAGACAAGGCAGTCTGCTGCAAAACAGAAGTTCTGCAGAGCATGAGAACAGATACAGATTTAAAAGGAAGAGCAGCAAAGAGAA
>NW_017307046.1:271016-312019 GCF_000935625.1 Nanorana parkeri | reverse complement strand
AAGATCGGTTAGGGTCTGGAACTCACTGCCACAGGTGGTGATTTCAGCAAATAATGTGGAATTGTTCAAGAAACTTTTGGACGATTTCTTAAGGGACCGTAATATACAGGGGTACAGGTACTCCTAGAATGAGATCCTAATAGGTTGGACTTGATGGACTAATGTCTTTATTCAACCTCAAATACTATGTAACTATGTAAAGAAGAAGAAGATCGGATTAAGAAACATAATTTAAGGTAAGTACTTTAATATTGGGGGGAGGGAACAATTTTTTTGACTTTAATGTCACTTTAAGTGAACCATGTTCTTTGCACTGCATGAACAAAGTAATTGTCCCTTTTAAGGTGCACATGTAATCATATCATATCATATGTTTATTAAAGACACCTTGTCACTTTCCTTTCCCTTACTACTATTATTTTTCATTACAGAACTCTGATGGTAAACTGACTCTGCAGGAATTTCAAGAAGGATCAAAGGCAGACCCCTCGATTGTGCAGGCACTATCTCTATATGATGGATTGGTATAGGGATCACCCACCACAGCTGTATGTAAGTCGCTGAGCTAGAAAGCAAACTTATTAAAACTCATTCCATTCCATCGAAGGTCACACTTACCTGGCTGTAAAATATTTGGGGATTACCATACTACATATAAAACATATTGTACTGGATCAGCCCACCAAAAGTGAGCTTTCAGTCGCAGGCTGTAGTCTTTGTAGAGATGTCTTCGTATAATAGTTCCTGGCTTCTACTTGTCTCTCCTGTTGGAGTTTTGAGTGTTAAATATACAGTATAAAATTGTTATTTTAAAAGTTAATTTCAGCCAAAACTGAGGCTGTACATCGCGCAGGGGCATGCGGGTTGGGGTGGCGACAGATGTGGTAAGACAGGCGGCTGTGTTAGAACTGTGCCCGTCAGCGGCTCTCTGTCTGGTCCTGCCCAGCTCACTGATGTCACTGATTGCCAGGAGCTCAGCTGGACTCCTGTTAGCCAGAGCATCCCGCACAGCTCCCTGGCAACCGCTGATGGGAAGCCAGACAGAGCCACAGGTTGCTAAGAGCTCTTAGCAACCTGGGATGCTGTGGCTGCCCCTCTGCAGCCCGCACCCCACACCTGCTACCCCTCTAATTAGATGCACTTGCCTCAGGCTGCCTCATAAGTAGAAATATTTAATTGGGGACCCTGACATAAAACACATTTAATAGGTTATGATATTATTATTATATATTTTTTGAGGGTCTTGCCTTCCTGTCCTGGTGACCACCAGTCCCTCATTTCTTGTACGGATGTCATATGGACAAGAAGTGAGGGAAACGCTCCCCTTTCGGGACATAGACAGAAAAACCCACCTGACAGAAATGTTATATTTATATCTATACTCTATATTTGTCAGAGACTCAGAAAACACTAAAACCAAAGATTTAATATGACAGCCAAAAAACTAGCATTCTGAAAAAGAGTTCAGCAGTGGCGGCCTCCACGGTTCTCAAATGACAGAGTCCCGTTAAAAGGAGGCAGCAGAGGTTCCAGAAAGAGAGGGCGAGTCTTCTTTCATGTCCCCTGCAGAGGGCGCTTACCTTGCCCCATGACCAGAATACTCCTGGTGTCCTATTAGTAGTATTTAAAGTGACATTAAACCCTCAGATTTTTTAACATAAACCAATACTGTAATGTGTGCCTTACTGTAATCCATGGTTGTTTCCCTTCTCTTTGCTGCTCTTCCTTTTAAATCCTCATGTCTTCTCATGCTGGTGGAGAACTTCCCTTTTCAGCTAAGAGCCTCTTCCTGTAGTGCTGGCTCAGGTTACAAGCCTATACAAACTTATACACAGACACCGTGTATCCATTCCTGAGACAAGGCAGTCTGCTGCAAAACAGAAGTTCTGCAGAGCATGAGAACAGATACAGATTTAAAAGGAAGAGCAGCAAAGAGAAGGGAAACAACCATGGATTACAGTAAGGCACACATTACAGTATTGTTTTATGTTAAAAAATCTGAGGGTTTAATGTCACTTTAAAGATCTCAGCAGTGGATGAGGAAGCCTCCCACAGTATAAGTGTCTTTTTACTTCTGTCTAGAAACACCCACAGGAACATCCCCTGCAAAGCTGCCCACCCCCCTCCCGGCCTCCTGATATTCACAGCTTGGTGTCACAGCTTGAATTGCCCTATATAACACTAGCTTGAAGACTTCAGTGTGAATTCCAGAGGAAATTATTACACTGATGTCATTGTGTGAATCTTAAAGCTACACTCTGGGATAAAAATATACACTTTGAAAGAGGAAACCCCCAATAATGATAAATATTTCATCAGATACGAATACTGTACCAATATTATGGTTTCCTTGACACCTTGTGCTCTCTTTACATTTCAAATGAGACTGGCCTTCAGATGCATGAAGATGAAGTGAGATGTATAACTGGGTGCTGAGACTACATCTCCCAGTATTCACTGGGCCTGACTGGGAAGGCCGAGTGCCATTGACTCTAATGGCAGATCAGTTGTTTTAAGAAGTCACAGTCTCTTGCAAGACACTCACTTTTCCTTCACTCCCATGCCACTCTGTTCAGCCACCATACGTGAAGAAGATAGCCAGTACTTCTGAGTTTGAAGGAATATGCCACTCATGTCCATGTGACAGTGCTGGTGATTGGCCCATTTCTGTCACACAGGAGTGGAAAGAGTCCACATGTAAGCTCTGACTGGAGCAACTTCATAGGATATACAAGGCTATCTTTCGAGCAGAGCGAGTTAAGGAAAGCTGAGTAAGGTGGGGGCATTAAAGTGAACCAGTTGCTTTAAAATGTGTCTCCTAGTTTAAATAGCTTGGCATGAAGGGGAGAATGTTAACTGCAAAAGAATATATGTACAAGGTCTTGCTCCCTTTGCAGAATAACCCTTTGTGAGGCTTATCTGCAACGGCAGCTAACCTTAAGCAAAATGCATAGACTGCCATTGCCGACCTCCTTCTAAAAAAAAAGTTTCTGGCTGTAATGCTAACATATTACCTATAAGAGAACTAGTCATGAATGGGCATCTGTAGGAACCTGAATCTCCACTGTCCAGTTGTTATGATTATGCTTAGTTAAGGTTAGCTACTTTTGCAGATACAGAAGAACGGATAGTCTGACACATCTGCTCTGACAGGGAGAGAATATAACTATATACAACAGCTATGTTATCCCTGAGAGGTATCGATCCACTATTATAACAATTCAAGATAATCATATTGTCACAGATGCCCATTGATGACTGGTTCTCTTTAAATACCTTCTGAGAAAAGTTATGCAAATCAGGAGTTCTGACTTGACTTTGTCTTCCATTGCTGCACGCTTCTCCCAAGTCAGAAAGTACTAAGGCTAAAAATAGCCAAGTGATTAGCATTTTGAAGTCAGTACAGGTTGTTTTATTTTTTTCTAGCCATTTCTTTCATGCACCGTTAGGATTTTTCACACCACTAGAGGGTGCTGTAGTCATAACCATATTTAATTGCCTTATCTTTGTAGTAATGGTCAATCCCATTGCTAGCAGATTCAGAAAGGGAGGTCAGGCAGCAGCAGCAAACTCCATGCACCCCTCATGACAAGTTTCCTATATTGCCCAATTACACCTTTTGTGCTGTGTTGCAGTGCATTACCGCATGCGCATTATCCGCATTGTGTTGCGCTTTAACACAGCCTGTCTTTCTCTATGGGAGTACGCGACCGTACGCCGCCCTACGCTCACCCGACCTGTACGGGTGTCTCGGCTCGGACGCAGACAGGATCCATCCTGTCAGCGTATGAGTACGGACACCCGCACCCGCATGGACGTGCAGGGCGGCGTACGGCCGCGTACTTGCATAGAGAAGGACAGGGGCTGCGTACTAATCACACGCGGCACCTGTCCTTCCCGGGAGCTGCCCGATACAGCCGTGCACACAACACGGAGCTGTACGTGCCGGCCGTTTCTCGTGTGAATGAGGCCTAAAGAAGAACTCCAGGTTTTAGAAAGATTAGTCCTTGCAGTGGGGCTACCCCTGCACTGCAACGGTTAAAGGAGACGTATTAGGAGAGTAAAATGTACACTTTTTAATACTTAGAGCCGGCGTGTGACATTGCAGGTGTCATATGCAGGCCCTTAAGATCGATAGCTGAGTAATCACATACCGCTGATCGCTTGGCTCACGGTCTTCTCCCTGCAAAATAACTATCAGTCACTGCTCCCCACAGGGATTCCCCCTTACCCTCCCTGTTTCTCAAGCGCTTATTGGAGGGACAGACAGGGGAGGGGGTGGGCACAGCTTGCTCTAGCTCTAGAGAGGCAGAGCCAGCTGTCAATCAGACAGTGGGGTGGACATTGACAATATTGCAATAGGTAACATGGCTCTGCACGGTCAGCAAATAGCGGGCAGTAGTTCGCTAGATGCTGACTTTGGGTCACAGGAGTACATTAGTAAATGTATTTATTTGACCCAAAAATGACTAAAACCAAAACAAATTTTGGCTGCTCGTTTTTCTCTCTCTAAAGAAGAAATACTCACCTGATCTTTGGTCCTGCCTCGCTGCTAGACCAGTCTCCACAACCTTTTCTACCCTGGGCTCTGGCAGTATAAGGACCTGTGACATCCCTAAAAAGAAATACTCATCCAGTCCTCAGGTCATACTGCAGTGACTGTGCATCACCCCCCCTCTCCGCTCCGGCTGTGGTATGTCCCTCAGCATGTTCACATCTAATAGACCTGTATAAGATGCGAAGATGCTGAGGGACATCCCACAGCTGGAGCAGAGGGGGGAAGAGGTGAGCAGTCACTGCTGCAGGACCAAGGATTGGGTGAGTATTTCTTCTTTGCTTTCACCCCCACAGAAAAACAAGCAGTTAACCTTTTTTCTAAAACCTGGAAGTCTTCTTTAAGAGCCGGGGAGATCAGATTACACAGGAAAGACACCCCCCTCCTCCGCTCTGTGCGAGTTACCACAGGTAAACCATTTGTATTGGCCAGTGGTGCCTCGAAGCATAATGGCAGCCACATGCTTTATTTGCATGTTTTGCAGTGTCCTAGATTTGCTTCGTATTTAATATCTGTAAAATAAAGTTTTTTTTCTGTCAATAATCTAAACGGCATAAAACTTTCCTTCTTCACCTTCGATTTAGCAGCACACATGGCAGTTCAGGGGCTGCGTTCAGCCAGCTTTGCCTGCAGTACAAGTTCACCTCGAAAGGACATGGTGTGTGAAGAAACGGAGCGCAACACTATACAGCCTCCGAACTGCCATGCGTACTGCTCAGTTAATGTCAATGGGGTGTTGCTGAGCTGCATTTCACGTGCGTTCCAAACCCACATCAAATGCAGGTAAACAACGCCCATCGACACGAGCCATGCACCAGATTTTTGTGTCCCTTTTAATCTTATAGGCCTCTCTCTTTTCTAGATGCCCTGGATAATAGTATCCTTCCTGTGCCACCAGACCATGTCAGCAGCTTCTCTCCCTCTCTTTAATCACTCCAGTATGGCGCAAGGAGGAGGACGCCCATCCCAGCCACCCTTCCGTCTCCAGATCACCTTCACTAGGGCACTGGCAGCCTCCGGAGTGAGCAGGAAAGACCTCCACAGCTCCCAGTACGGTACCAAACATGCTTCGATCTTTACAGCATCCCATTTCCCCCCCTGCTGCTTCTTGTGTTTCCTCGCACTCGGAGGAGAATCGCTTACGGAGAAGACCCAGCCCTTTTCCCTCTCGCTCCAGGACTAGGGGGCGCCAACGCATCACCATCCGGGAGTCCCCGCATCTGCAGACTGTATAATTCCGTCCACAATGGCAGACAAGTGGCCTCCTGGGTAACAGAAGAGGGCAGGCAGGAGAGGATTGCAAAGAGAGACTGTTCCATGAGGCTTTCCCAGTCTTGCAGTATTTAAGGAAATAGAACTTTTCTTTGGGGTCACCGCAGCAGAATGCTATGATAGGACACGACCGGTTCTGTGTGTGTGTGTGTGTGTGTATCTGGACCCTTCGACGCACGGCACTCCATGGATTTGGGTCAATTTACATGATGCTGAATTGTGCTTTTTTTTTGTGAATAAGTGATTTTTTTATACATATAATATATAGCATATCTTTTTATTTATTTTTTATCGTAGTTGTCGTGTCACATGCTTTTATCTGATGGGTCAGGATAAGTGTTTATTGGCTTCGATTCACCTCTCTGTCCTAAGCTTTCATGGTATGTAAACGCACATGTACCTTATGCAGCAAAAGGGTTCACGAGGATCACCGGCTCTGAGGGGACTTTTTGGATTGGGGTTATGGGTACTTGTATGTACACGGCGGTAAGTGTGTTTAGCCTGAGCTGCCTTTATCATGCAGTGATTGCATTATAACAGCAGCTCGGTAAATGTCTCAAGACCATCATTTGGAATGGGATAGGTGGTCCCTGGCTTGTCGAGTCTTTGTCACCAGGATGCTAAAGCCTGATGAAGGGACCCTGCGCAGTCCCGAAAGCGCTTGTTTGGTCATATGACAAACAACTTCAATAAATGAAGCTTTTGCTATCTTAAAAGGATTGGTGTGCTGGTGACATTTCTACATTTTTGTCACCAGGAGGTCCCAGTTCTGCCTCTGTCTCGCTCCCCTTGTTGCAGCTAGAAAAAAAAGAAGCCCACTCTTTCTTCTTTAGTCTCCCAGACATTAAAGAGAAATTCCAGTGATATTGAAGGAAAAAAAATGCAATCAGCTATATACAGGTGAAACTCGAATAATTAGAATATCGTGCAAAGTTCATTTCTTTCACTAATGCAACTTAAAAGGGGAAACTAATATATGAGATAGACTCATTACATGCAAAGCAAGATAGTTCAAGCCGTGATTTGTCATCATTGTGATGATTATGGCTTACAGCTCATGAAAACCCCCAAGAACCCCAAATCCACAACCTCAAAAAAGTAGATTATTACATGCAATCAATAAAACAAGGATTGTACATAGAACAATATCGGACCTCTGAAAAGTACAAGCATGCATATGTACTCAGTACTTGGTTTGGGCCCCTTTTGCAGCACTTACTGCAATTACTTTTGCACGATATTCTAATTATTCGAGTTTCACCTGTACATTGGCAAGATTTTTCCAACTTGCTTCTGATCTGTAGGTATTGAGATAAGCAGTGCCTGTGCACTTGTTGACAGAGAGTGCCAAGTGGAAGGGTCCGTCTGCTATAGCGGTACCTAGACATTTTTACTTTCCTGTAGATGTGCACGAGCCCTGGCCTGCATCTCCCCAGTATTTCTCAAGTCAGTGCTAGGGATCGCTGAAACTTAACTGCAAGCTCTGTGCGGGGAAAAGCAGAAGACTCATGAGCAGTTATTTTTCCCTGTATTAGAAGATTAAATGTTAAAATAGAAAGGTATGTTTAATTATCATGAAATAAAAAAACAAATATCACCTATTTTCTGTTGTATTTTTCCTGTATTGAAACACTGAACAAGAAGAATGAGGGAAGGCCCATAATAGGTGGGCAGAGCCTTGAACTGTGTGCAAGCAATATCAGCTTTTAAAGAGCCAGTCCCAAACTAATGCCAATGGCTGTAGGTCTGTAGCGGCACTATCTGCTTGCTTACCAGCTTTGCCTCCCACTAAGGCTATCGCTACTCTGATTGCATACACATTTATCCTTTGGAAGAGTCCAACAGGGGAAGATGAGGATAATGGTGGGGGCAGAGCTGGGACTTTAGTTGGGTGGATAGCTATAACAAGATGGCGGCTGCTAGTAGCTACACTGAGCTGTTCTATCTGCTTTGGTTAGAGATCGCCAAAGAGGGCCAAACTTTTCCATTAACTGTACATGGTAATCAGGTTCTTTTGTTGGCATTTCTGCATTGTGTGTGATGGCTGTTTTTGTTTTTTTACTGTCATTTGTTGTACCTGGATTTCTCTTTCAGTCTCTGTTGTGACCGCATGATTAGCATACACCTATAAGGGTTGATAATACACAGCGCACCACAAATGTATCTATGAATCTAGTCCCCCTTAACGGCTTTGTGCATTGCTGCTCATATACATGTATGCTAAAGATGCAGTCTCCATAGGGATGACATGCGGTTACGGTGCACCTAATGCCAAATACAGCACCCAGCGAATGCAGTCTCCGCAAACCATGTGTACGTACATGTGTGCTTGACTTCTTGTGCCCTGATTTGATAAAAATCAAAATCTTAACTACATTTCAATATTACAGGCAAGCTTTAAAATAAACTCAGCACGTCTTTGAATATATATTTTGTGGGTCTTCCTTTACTGCTGGCTAAATTGCTCATCGGCATTGCAATGAAATAGATTTATAGAGCTGCAAGAGTGAACTGGAGCTGCAGGCAAATGCTAAATACACGGTTCAAGTACATATATGTGTACTGTTTTATGTACCAAAGGAATTGGCATTGCGACAATGGGAATTGGCATTGCGACAATAGGAATTGGCATTGCGACCAGCCATTCTTGTGATACAGGCTTGTTGGTGATTAGGGTCATCCCTATAATGAGGCAGCTGGGGGCATCTCATTATGGGGCAGCAAGTGTACAGGAGGGGAGGGACCGCAGAGGGGTGGCCACAGCAACCTGTGACTCTCTGTCTGGCTTAACGCTCAGCTCGCTGGAATCATTGGTTTCCGCTGAGCTCCTGGTGACTTCAGTGACCTGGGCAGAGAGCCGCTGACAGCACGGCTCTAACACAGCTGCCCGTTCCACTACAAAGCACTCCCCAGCAGCATCTGTCGTCCCCCCTCCCCCCAGGACTATCAGCATAACCCCCAGCTCTACTGCCTCAGGCGGCATATACAGTTGTGTGAAAAAGTGTTGGCCCCTTCCTGATTTTTTCATTGTTTTGCACGTTTGTCACACTTTTGTTTCAGATCATCAAACAAATGTAAATATTAGTCAAAGATAACACAAGTAAACACAACATGCAGTTTTTAAAGGAAGGTTTTTATTAAAGGAAAACAAAATCCAAACCCACATGCCCCCCCCCCTTAAAACATAACTTACCTCTGGTTTATCACACCTGATTTCAATATCTCTAGCCACACCTGTTCGCAATCAAGAAATCATTTAAATAAGACTTGACTGGCAATGTGAAGTAGACCAAAAGATCCTCAAAAGCTGCACATCATGCCGAGATCCCAAGAAATCCAGGAACAAATGAGAAAGAAAGTCATTGAGATCTATCAGCCTGGAAAAGGTTATAAAGCCATTTCTAAAGCTTTGGGACTCCAGCGAACCACAGTGAGAGCCATAAGCCACAAATGGCGAAAACATGGAACAGTGGTGAACCTTCCCAGGAGTGGGCGGCCAACCAAAATGACCCCAAGAGCGCCGCGACGACTCATCCAAGAGGTCACAAAAGACCCCACAACAACATCCAAAGAACTGCAGGCCTCACTTGCCTCAGATCAGGTCAGTGTCCGTGACTCCACCATAAGAAAGAGACTGGGGGGCAAAAATGGCCTGCATGGCAGAGTTCCAAGACGAAAACCGCTGCTGAGCAAAAAGAACATACAAGCTCGTCTCCGTTATGCCCGAAAACATCTTGATGATCTCCAAGACTTTTGGGAAAATACTCTGTGGACTGACGAGACAAAAGTTGAACTTTTTGGAAGGTGTGTGTCCCATTACATCTGGCGTAAGAGTAATACCGCATTTCACAAAAAGAACATCATACCAACAGTAACATATGGAGGTGGTAGTGTGATGGTCTGGGGCTGTTTTGCTGCTTCAGGACCTGGAAGACTTGCTGTGATAAATGGAACCATGAATTCTGCCGTCTACCAACAAATCCTGAAGGATAATGTGCGGCCATCTGTTCGTGACCTCAAGCTGAATCGAATTTGGGTTCTGCAGCATGACAATGATCCAAAACACACCACCTCTGAATGGCTGACGAAAAACAAAATGAAGACTTTGGAGTGGCCTAGTCAAAGTCCTGACCTGAATCCTATTGAGATGCTGTGGCATGACATTAAAGCGTGACAAACGTGCAAAACAATGAAAAATCAGGAAGGGGGCCAACACTTTTTCACACAACTGTAGGGTAGGAACGGCCCTGGAAGTGATGATGCCGATTCCTTGTCCTATGAGTAACCCGCAGCCTGAGAAATGAGCCACAGGAAGTGTGTCACCTGCCACGCTGTGTGGCAGAGGTGTGCAAATCACAAGACTGGCTAAACAGAAATACAGATCCTTCTCCTGAAAAAAAAAAAGGTAAACAAACTTTTGTTTCCAGTGTCCAGTCAGCGGTCTGCCATGGATTCCCGGTGGTGAGCACCGAGCAGAGCAGCAGCTGCTTTTCTGAAATAGTCCCTAAAGTGCATTTCCACTTTGAGAAACCCCCACTAGATGTTTGTTACATGTTCCCATTCACACAGCATACCGGAAATCATTTCAAAACGATTTCTTACCTTTCTAGTTGTTTCTTTGGAATAGGATTTTAGATAGCTGAGATACATCTGAATACAGATGTCACCAGCACGACGTAACTTTTATTGATTGGACGGCTCTGGCTGGGTACCGGACAAAGGCCGCATTCTCGCTGGAGAGGTCCCGGTCAATCGTGAAACCGGGCAGCGTGTAATGACAAGCTGCCCGGCTTCCTGATACCGGAAGTACTCGTGCTAGGCATCGGAGCATTTGGCCGAGTACGAGTACTTGCCCAAATACTCGGAATCGGTACCGATATCGATACTAGTATCGGTGCTTCCCTAATTAGAATAGATGCCAGTGTGCAGATAGGGGGACAGACTGAGGTCTTTAACCCTTTGTTAGGACACAGTCCTGCTCATCTCGTTTACAAGTGATAATGAAATCTGCCAGACAGAGTTAATATTGCAAACAAAACTCTTCGAGTTCCCCAACCCTCTTGAAGAGTGGGAGCTAAGAAGCATTTTTATTCAGAACATCTAACAAAAGCTAAACCCCAATTTTCCATTTCTTTTTTTTTTTTTACGTTATCCTCTGTAAGTGGGAGCATGTAACAAATATCCCAATTTGGCTGCAAAAGTGGAAATACACTTTAAGAGCTGGGGAGATCAGATTACACACACTGGGAGCAATGCATGAAAACTGGAGCAGACCGTTTTCTTGTGGCAACTAATCAGCTTCTCTCTTCTAAAGGTTTAGTTTACCTTTAAAAATGAAAGATAGAAGCTGATTGTTTGCCATGGGCAACTGCTCAAGATTGTGTCTGCTCCAGTCTTCACTAGTGATGGGCTCGGGCGTGTTCACAGCTCCACGCGCCGAGCCCACCAGGAAGCTGACAGCGGTCACCGGTCCGCAGCTGCAGAGATCAGGAAATGTCTCCGTGCCTGTGATTGGCGCTGTCAGCTTCCTGGCGGGCTCGGCACGTGGAGCTGCGAACACGCCCGAGCCCATCACTAGTCTTCACGAATTCCCTCCACTGTGGTTCACAGAGGAGGGACGCCCCCCTCCTCCACCCTTCAAATTGAGTTAACACAGATGGATTGTTTGTATCAGTCATTGGTGCCTCAAAGCATAATGACAACCTTGTGCTTATCTGCATGTTTTGCGAACTGTCATAGATTTGATTCATATTAAATATCTTTGAAATAAAGTTGTTGTTTTTTATGAAATGATATAAAAAAAAATATATAAAACATTAAATCTTCAGCTGTGCAAAAATGTAAAATAAAACTGATCAAAAACCATGAAAAACTTTCCCTTTTAAAGTAATAATCGCCACACTGTATAAATAGATGTTAAAAGAGGACCTGTCGTGAAGAAACCACTACTCTTCCCAAACTATTTTACTTACCTGTTTATGTTGTCCGGGAACTTTGCTGTGTGGCCCATTGGAAGCTGCATGGCGTCTTCTCGGAAAGTCTCCCGGCCAGGGGCAAGCCCGTCCTTCTCTGGGATTAATAATAGACGCCTGACTTCTAAGTATACATTCATGCCTTAGGCCGCATGGGTGATTCCAGATTGCATTGGGTTGCCACTTAGTTACATCAAGATGCCATCTTTTCTATTCAGGGATAGACGCAGTGGTGTATTTTGGTTTTGTGCTGCCCTAGGCAAGACTTGACTCAGGCAGCCCCTCAATCCAAATTTGCCCCGCCCCTTCCTGTTTAGGACATTTTCCACAACCTGTCAGTCACTGGATACAGCATACGGGGGAGGAGAGCTGTGCAGGCTTTATGGTGGGCTTTACCGGGTCTCAGGAGAGCTGTGCAGGCTTTATGATGGGCTGTGCAGGTTCCCTTTCCCTGTGCGGTTCCTCTTACCTGCAGCCCGAAATGCCATCAGTACCAACAGGATACATTGCAGTCCCCAGCCTGCTTCTGGGAGGCCTACCATCAGATCACATGCTATGGCCAGCCCCAAGCCACCCGCTGCCTGATTCTGTGCCCCACCGGGCAAGTGCCCAGTATGCCCAAAGGTAAGTCTGGCTCTTTGCAGAAAATGCTGCCCCCCTGGAAAGTGCCGCCCTAGGCAAATGCCTAGTTTGCCTTGCGGTAGATACACCCCTGGATAGACGGACCACATTATTGTGGAATGCTGGAATTAGAAATTGTTCTTTAGGATTATGCGCAGGTACTGGTTTGTTTCCAATGTACATTTGAGAAGCCCTTTTAAAGGATCTGAAATACAGTGATTAAATCTTAAAAGTGTTGCAATGTCAGAGCTTATCCAATCCTCTTATAACATCAGCATTGTAATAGGAATACATACTAGAGTTGTTTTTCATAATGCAATCAAAGATTACTTGAAAAAATCCCTTTTATGTAGTGACTGCTGCCTTCCTATGCCCATCACTTTCACCAACTTTCTGGATTCCCTGTGTGCTTTGCATCTCTTTCCCTGCTGCATGATGTGATGCAATCTCCATTTCTCAAGACTACATATCCCATCATGCATTAGTTCCAGCAAGCAATGATAGTGTTACAATGTTCAAGCATGGAGTTGTATTTCAGAAGGCAGGCTCTGTGAGTGGTGATACAAGACAGTGTATATTCACAGGGCTGAGTGTCAGTGCACTGAGGAAGTACATCCTATGGACACCTTCAATAAATACAAACTTCTAGATGGATACATACACTATATTGCCAAAAGTATTGGGACGCCGCCCTTTACACGCACATGCACTTTAATGGCATCCCAGTCTTAGTCCGTAGGGTTCAATATTGAGTTGGCCCGCCCTTTGCCGCTATAACAGCTTCAACTCTTCTGGGAAGGCGTCCACAAGGTTTAGGAGTGTGTCTATGGGAATGTTTGACCATTCTTCCAGAAGAGCATTTGTGAGGTCAGGTACTGATGTTGGAGGAGAAGGCCGGGTCAGGACTCTGTGCAGGCCAGTCAAGTTCCTACACCCCAAACTCGCTCATCCATGTCTTTATGGACCTTGCTTTGTGCACTGGTGTGCAGTCATGTTGGAACAGGAAGGGGCCATCCCCAAACTGTTCCCACAAAGTTGGGATGTCTTGGTATGTTGATGCCTTAAGAGTTCCCTTCACTGGAACTAAGGGGCCAAGCCCAACCCCTGAGAAACAACCCCACACCATAATCTCCCTCCACCAAACTTTACACTTGGCACAATGCAGTCAGGCAAGTACCGTTCTCCTGGCAAGCGCCAAACCCAGACACGTCCATCGGATTGCCAGACAGAGAAGCGTGATTCGTCACTCCAGAGAACATGTTTCCACTTCTCTAGAGTCCAGTGGCGGCGTGCTCCACACCACTGCATACGACGCTTTGCATTGCACTTGGTGATGTAAGGCTTGGATGCAGCTGCATGGCCGTGGAAACCCATTCCATGAAGCTCTCTACGCACTGCTGTTGTGCCAATCTGAAGGCCACACGAAGTTTGGAGGTGTGTAGCTATTGACTCTGCAGACAGATGGCGACTTCTGCGCACTGAAATTTTGGGTTGTCATCAGAACAGGAATAGATGGGACCAGATCCGTGCGCTCATACACCCAAAATGCATTCCAATGCATCCCTATGTGTTTTATGGGCTACAGTTCTCACCAGCGTGGACTGCTCCAGACAGAAAAAATACTGCATGTCACATTTTGTCCGGTCCGGAAATGTACGAACGCGTCAAAAACGCAATGAAAACGCACTGCAGTGCAACTAACATACTGACAGCCCCACTCCAACCAAAAAAAACCAACCTTTTTTCTAAAAACTGGAACACATCAAAAACGCGTCTCCAGATCTGGACGAGATCTGGACCATAAAATCGTGTGAACAAGCCCTTAGACCCCATTCACACTGAGCGATTTGTAGTGCGATTTCAGCTCCAAAATTGTTCAAATATCAGCTCAATGTAGCTTGTCCAATGCATTTCAATGGAGCTGTTCACATCTCATAGCTCAATGTCATCTGTAGCTCCTCGCTCAAGGTTGTCGCTCAAACGTGACCTATTTTTCGGCGGATTTTGTGCGATTTTGCCCAATAGACTTTAATGGGGTAGCTCATTGTCGCGCTACAGAAGTGTCAATTTTGCACAGAAATAAGAAGGAATGATGTCACATCAAGGCCGCTTTTGATTGGTTACAGCCCAATGTAGCAGCTACAAAGTCCCTGCGAAAAGTCACGCTACGTAGCGCGACAAAATGTGAACTGTAGCTCAATCTAGCTCAATGTCGCTCAGCTCAGCTTTTTTGGATGTAGCTCAGTGTGAATGGGGTCTTAGGCCTCATTCACACTGCCGTATAATACGCTGCACATAGATGCATGCAGCGTTTTTCCCCATATGCAGCATATGCAAATAAATGGCTCCATGCACATAGCTGCGTATGGAGCCATATTTTCGCGCTGCCTAAAGATGCACAAAAACAAAATGGAACCGAGATGCGTCCGGGCTCAGAATTTCTGCGTCTTTTACGCGTGTGTGCACATATACACGTATGTGCGCGCGTATACGCACGTACTCACTTACTGTACATTAAAGTTTATTTTTAAAATGATACATTCTGGGTTTGCATACAATTCGTGCGACTATACGTATTTACAAATATGCGTACAATCTTGCTGTTGCGTTCTGTATGAATGAGGCCTTAAAGGAGAACTATTAGATGAGTGATTTCCACTCTCCTCATAGTTCTAGCCGACCTGTGACAATGAGACTGTCGGCTCAGTAGATCGGGAGGTGAGCGAACACATACCGGGTTCGCTCACCTCTCGATCCTGTCACGGCTCTCTGCCATGACAGGGGGAGGGGCTGGATTCCCCTCTCCCCGCTCCGATCTGCCAGCGCTGACTGGCGGAACGGACGGGGGAGGGGGCGGGTACAGCTGGCTCTGCGTGAGTGATAGCTAGACAGAGCCAGCTGTCACTCACGCAGCTGGGCGAATCTCGACGTCGAGGTCGGGATCCGCTCCGGCTGCGTGACAAACGTGCAAAACAATGAAAAATCAGAAAGGGGGCCAACACTTTTTCACACAACTGTAGGGTAGGAACGGTCCTGGAAGTGATGATGCCGATTCCTTGTCCTATGAGTAACCCGCAGCCTGAGAAATGAGCCACAAGAAGTGTGTCACCTGCCACGCTGTGTGGCAGAGGTGTGCAAATCACAAGACTGGCTAAAATACAGATCCTTCTCCAGAAAAAAAAAATGGTAAACAAACATTTGTTTCCAGTGTCCAGTGAGCGGTCTGCCATGGATTCCCGGTGGCGAGCACCAAGCAGAGCAGCAGCTGCTGTTCTGAAATAGTCCCTAAAGTGCATTTCCACTTTGAGAAACCCCCACTAGATGTTTGTTACATGTTCCCATTCACACAGCATACCGGAAATCATTTCAAAACGATTTCTTACCTAGTTGTTTCTTTGGAATAGGATTTTAGATAGCTTTTGAATACAGATGTCACCAGCACTTTTAAAGGAGAACTATGAGGTGAGTGATTTTCACTCACCTCATAGTTCTAGCCGACCTGCGACAATGAGACTGTCACAGGTCGGCTCAGTAGTTTGGGAGGTGTGCAAACACATAACGGCGTTCGCTCACCTCTCGATCCTGTCAGAGCTCTCTGCCGTGACAGGGAAGGGGCTGGATTCCCCCCTCCCTGCTCCGATCCGCCAGCGCTGACTGGCGGAACGGACGGGGGAGGGTACAGCTGGCTCTGCCTTTCGATAGGTAGAGCCAGCTGTCAGTCACGCAGCTGGGCGGATCCCGGCACAATTGTCGGGATCCGCTTCAGCTGCGGCGTCTCAGTATACCGCGACCAGCTGCTCACGGTATACTGCGGTGTCTCAGTATACCGCGAGCTACAGCTCGCGGTATACTGAGCTTAGGGTAACGGGAGGATGCTAGTTTGTGTCCTCCCGTTACCCTAAGGAGAACTACGGGGAAAAACACTGACCCCATAGTTCTCCTTTAAACACATGTAGGGGCACTTATCAAAACTGGAGCAGAGAGAATCTGGAGCAATTGCCCATGGCAACCAATTAGCTTCTCTCTTCAGTTTGTTCAGTTAAGCTTTGAAAATGGAAGCTGCTTGGTTGCCATGGCCAACTGCTCCAGATTCTCTCTGTTCCAGTTTTGATTAATTCCCCTAATTGTTTTCTTTCATGTCTGTCACTTTTTCTTTGCAGTTCTGTGATGAGGGGGCGGAGCTATGTGATCCCAGGTGTCTGTGATTGATGAGGTGAGATTTGCCTGCACAGCTCACACTGAACTTCTTCACAGAGACTTCTCAACAAAGTGACTGCAACTAAGTGGAGTTTATACAGAAGGAGTCTTCAATATGTAAGTAACAACATATATATGTAACTTCCTGTACGTCATATAAATATTGGAACTGGGATAATGTGCTAGCAAGGTTTGCTCAGTGCACACTGTGTTACATATATACACCAATGGAGCAGCTCCAGGGAGAATACCTCAAAACCCTTAGGCCTTAACACCAAGTGCAGACCAGATCTGCATGAGTTTCTGCACATGCAGTGCAGTGGGTTGTGCTGCGTTTTTGCCGCATTTCTATTGCGTTTTTGATGCGTTCCAGGCTGTTTTTGTAAAAATAGGCCATGCTGCAGTTTTTTTTACATGCTCTGGAACTGAATGCTCTGTGAACCAGAGCCCAAAATACCATTGGAATACATTGGACGCAGTTTTGATCCAGTCTGTAACTGCTCTGCTCCTGGAACGCGCTTGGTGTGAACTAGGCCTTAGCCCCGTTTCCTCTTCAGATGTCCCTCTTTTCAATCAGATTTACAGATTTCTATGAAAAGGTTCTATTTAAAGGAGAACTATGGAGTTAAGTCTTTTCCCCATAGTTCTCCTTAGGGTAACAGGAGGACACAAACTAGCGTCCTCCCGTCACCCTAAGCACAGTATACCGTGAGCTGTAGCTTGTGGTATACTGAGACGCCGCAGTATGCCGCGAGCTGCTGCTCGCGGTATACTGAGGCGCGAAGCGGATCCCGACAATTGTGCCGGGATCCGCCCAGCTGCGTGACTGACAGCTGGCTCTGCCTATCTAGAGGTAGAGCCAGCTGTACCCGCCCCCTCCCCCGTCCGATCCACCAGTCAGCGCTGGCAGAGGGGAGGGGGGAATCCAGCCCCTCCCCTGTCACGGCAGAGAGCCGTGACAGAATCGAGAGGTGAGCGAACGCCGTTATGTGTTCGCTCACCTCCCGACCTACTGAGCCGACCTGTGACAGTCTCATTGTCACAGGTCGGCTAGAACTATGAGGTGAGTGAAAAGCATTCACCTCATAGTTCTCCTTTAACCACTTCCCGACTCTAGGACGTTCCATACCATCCTGGAAAGCATGGGCTTTAAAGACATTAGGACAGTATGGAACTTTTTAACTTCTAAGCCCTTCCGTCCATCACCCCACTCATTATACTTGCGCGTTGGGATCTGATGCAGGGACTTGCCTGGCTTCTCAGGCAGTCTTCACATGGCTCACATGATCGCAGTGAGGAGCAGTCACTGCAATCAGTGATACATTGTAACAGCCAATGATTCAGTGTGATCTGCGGCGAGACAAGTAGATCAGTGCTACTTAAATGTCCCAGTATACCAGTGATACTAAGTGCTTCAAAAGTAATAATAATAATTAAAAAAAAACCTTTGGCAAAAAAATTAACCCCTTCATTGCTGATCAGTTTTATAACTGTGATCAGTACAAGCATACTGTTCAGGATTATTGTGGGGGGGGGGTTCTTTTTTTGTTGTTAATTGTACCCATTTTTTATTTTATTTAAAAAAAAAACAACCCCTTCAGCGCAGACATTGTAGAATACAATTATGGGTGTTTTATTGCAGTAAAACATATCGGTGTTATGATATTCCCAATAAAATGTGTGTGCATGTTTGGAAAAAAATGAACATTTCTTAATTTCTCATAATTGGTTAGATTTTATTCATATATTCACTATGTAACTATAAATAATTCCAGTTCATTTATAAAAATTTGATGTCAAATGAAAGCCTTATTTGTCCTCTAAAAAACAATATATAATAAGTGTAGATGCACTTAATGTGAAAGAGGTAAATTATGGTTGAACAGACATATAGCTCAAATTCTGTTTTATGTTCAGACAGTGGACAATTGTATAGAAAGCTGACTTAAAAACCGTATTGAGAGAGTGGGGATTAATGATTCATACTCTGAATGGTCTGACGTTGTTATTGGTGTACCCAAGGTTCAGTGTTAGGACCTTTACTGTTTAACCTGTTTATAATGATATAAAGTTTTGGATTAAAACAGATGACACCAAGCTATGTAGTGCAATAAAGATGTCTCCAACCTATAAGCAGACGTACATGCACTGTGTGATTGGGCAACTCAGTGGCAAATGGGGTTTAATGTTGATAATTGTAAAGTTATACACTTGGGGACTAGAAACATGCATGTGTCATATACCCTAGGGGGTTTACAATTATGGTACGTTCACACCACATGCGGTGCGTTCTGGTCTGATTCTGGCCGGAACGCACTGCCTCGCATTGTGGCCGGCTCCCTTTTTAGTGGGGCAGGAGGGTGCGTGGCGGGCCATTGAAGTGAATGGCACCATAGCCACGGCCTCCGGCCGCAATGCGATCGCCCGCACAGGATAGCAAGGCACATTGTGCCTGCGGTCCGGTGTGGTGCGATCAAAATGCTGCAGGCACAATGTGCCTTGCGATCCAGTGCGGGCGATTCGCATTGCGGCCAGAGGGCGTGGCTACGGTGCCATTCACTTCAATGGCCCGCCACGCCCCCACCTGCCCCGCAATGCGCTGCAGTGTGTTCTGGCCAGAATCGGACCGGAACGCACTGCATGTGGTGTGAGCGTACCCTTAGGATAATCGTTGATCGAGAAGGATCAGACCACAATAGGGAAAAAAGAGAAGTTCATTGTAAGGTTTTATATACCCTTTAAATCAAGTTTTCCCACTGATTGGGATCCCACCTAGAAAATGGCTGCGTTGTTAGTACCATATGGCATATGGATGGCACTTACTTAGATTTGTATTTGGAGAAGCTGGGATCTATGTTAAAATAAAATCTTACAGGCGCTGCAGCCGTCTGCAAGCAACACGGGAGTTAACCCAGCAGCAAGTATGTGAGGCGGAGGAAGTATTAAATAATGTACCTAGTCTAATACCTTCTAGAGGCTTAAAACGCTTGCTGGTGGAGCCCTGCCAAAACAAAACCCACCATTTTTCTTTTTGTGTTGAGCATAAATAAGATGCTCGGAATCTGAAGTCCATTTTACATTATTGCAGTCTTGTCAGACATTTTGGTGGGAGGTAAATACGCAGCATAATTTCCTAAAGACATCCGTGCCAGTTCAATGTACGTCAGGCGCACTATCTCAGACTGATAAAAGGCTTTTTATGAAGAAATAAGCCGACTTTAACCCCTCTGCCGCCTGACAGTGGAATTATCTTTCACACTTGGACATTCATAATGGCTGCCTGGTGTCCTAATGCTTCTGTCTCCACTGCCAGTATAACAACAGTTGTTTTGCTTAGCTTCTTGTAATCTGTTCAAAAAAGCAAATAATCGCTATTTTGCTAGAGTGGCTGGTCAAAGGTGATCGCTGTTTAATGGTATAATAACTACGGGTTTCATTATTTCTACATGGGGAAAACACTGCAAATTTCACTTTAAAATGTCACAATGCATAAAGTCTCCAGGGTAGAGCCTAACTCCAACCAAAACGTGTTTTTTGTTTTGGATAGAACGGAAAAGGAGTAGAACCTATGCCAGGTTTTCTTTGCCATCTGTGCCCCTCTGTCAGGACAGGAAGTAATGGGAAAATTCTCTAACAGGAACACAATCAAAAATAAAGTACATTCCACTAGAGTGAGAAAGAGTTAGAAATGTTATGAGTGTTTCTTTACATTTTTTGATTTCTGTCCTGGTGACAAACACTTCCCCCATTTCTTATTCTGGTGTTCCATGAAGAAAAAGTAAGGAAAAAAAATCCCCACAATTGGGTCACAGGCAGAAATTTTAGCTCTTTTCTACCTTGTCCAAAACTAAAAGAATATTTTGCTATAGATGGACGTTAAAGAATATCCAAACCTACCGGCACGGCTCTGTGACAGGAGATCAAAGGGAGTTCAGTATACGAACTCCCTTTGATCTCCTCTGAGTACCCGAATGCAGGAAGTGATGTATATTACATCACTTCCTGCATTCAGGGTCACTCTCCAGCTACAGAAGCTGATGAAGCAGATCGCTTCATCAGTTTCTCTGGGGGTCCCTAGGTGACATTAGGGGTCTCGGAAACCCCTGTTGACTCCATAAAGAGGACCTGTCATGTAAATTAGCTATCACATAGGGGGCTTCTTAGCCCCCCCCACATGTAATAGCAATAGAGTTGTGTGTAAAAAAAAAAAAAAAAGTAATACAAAAATTAAAGGTAAATAATTTTTTTTTTTCATAAAAAAATAAAGCATAAAAAAATTAAAATAATTTTTTTTAAAGTCCCTGCCCCCCACATACACACGCAGACATGCGTCGGGTGCGCCTCATGTGAAAACGACGATTGCGCCTATTGTGCTGCACATGTTTCATATCGCCGCAAATGTCGGAATGAGAGCAATAATTTTAGAGCCATTAATCACTGATAATACTAAACTGATGAGCAGTAAAAGCGTTTTAATCGTCGCCTATGGGCGTCGCCTGGCTTCCTGACCAATCAGGAAGCTGGGAGTCAGTTCATTATGTGCCGCCCGGCTTCCTATCAACAAGTGAAGCCGGCTTCCTAGCCAATCGGGAAGCTGGGTGGCGGGTCATAACCCACAGCCCGGCTTCCTGATTGGAAAGGGAATCCATGCTCCCTCAGCACTTGCGGTCAGAGGGAGATCTCTTTCTGACCTGAAGTTCCGGCATCAGGGGTAAGTATCAGAGCATTTGGGTGAGTACTCGGTATCGGCACTGATACTAGTATCGGTATCGTTGCATCCCTATTAAGTATAGACCAGTCCATCGGCATCAGGTCTCAATCCAAAAATATATGTATATCTTACTGCCTGTTGTTACCCCCTGTTTACTTTTTCAGTATCTTGCTAGTCGGCGCCACTGGCCCTCAAAACACCTGAAAAATGCCTGCATCCAATCAGATTGTTCAGGTATTTTGACAGCCATCGGGCCAGACTAGCAGGATACTGATGCTTGGCCCAGCGGGAGATTCCTTCATTCACACAGTTTCGTGTAGATGGAGAAATGTATTGCACTTTTTTCATCTGACCATAGAAAATCTGCAGAAAATCAATAAGTGTATGGCCAGCGCTAAGCTGGAATTCATCTGTGCGTCGTACCCACCTCCTTGACCAGTTCTTTGTGCAAACAAACAGTGCCTCATTAGCCGCATTCTTTTTCCATTTAAAATCGAAAATGAATAATGACAGTACACAAATGGCAAACACACAAAAAGGGAAAAAATAAGAGAACACGAAATTAAATAAGCCAAACTACCATAAATATAGAAAAAAACTCCCTCTAAATAAGAAAATTAGTAGACTTTATTTTTTATTTTTTTTAAGCAAGCTATTTCTGAGCAGCTCAATAAGCAAAATTCGGAGTTAAGACTTCTGCAAAAGTTTGCCAATAGCAAAATCAGACATTGTCTTCTAAATCAATATGGCAAAATCCCAAGGCAGATTTTAGGCTCCATAGTAAAAGTGGAGGAACAGAAAAGCCGTGCAGTTACCTAGCCGCTCTTGTTCGCTATAGACGAGCCCTACATTTTCATTTCTTGCGGTTTTTACAACCAAAGTCCCATTCTATGCCTGCAGGGTGTGTGCATACATATATACATATGCACATTGGCCTGAGCCTAGTGTCATTCTGAGGTGCTGCGCGGGAGTGCGACATAAGTATGCAAAAAATCTCTTTGATGTATTGACCTGAGGTCTTCCTGCTGTGCGTTTTGCATTTTTATGAAAAATAAAAGAAATTCTGTTAAAAAAAAATACATCATTATTTATCATTCTACCCCTTCGGCTTTAAGATTGCAGTGTACACTTAAATAGAAAATTACGGGAAAATATATTTTAATTTAAATTTAAAAAACAAATCTACCTACATCATTTATTTTCAAAGCTGCATATTTTATTTTTCTACAAAATCACCACCCTCAATAAACATCCGCCAACGCTGCACTCGTTTTTAAAACCTGTCCTTAAAAAAAATATTGGTGTTTTTTGTTTTTGAAACCATTTCCTCACTGCAGACTTCACTGCATCATCACAGATGAAGTGCTGGCCCTTCAAGTGTTCCTTTAGGCCTCGTTCACGCCAGATGCAGTGCGTTCCGGCCCCATTCTGCCCAGAATGCACTGTGGCATTGCGATCGGCTCACTTTTTTGTGGGGCAGGAGGAGGCGTGGTGAGCCATTGAAGTGAATGGCACCATAACCACACCCTCTGGCCGCAATGCGATCGGCTGCACAGGATAGCAAGGCACATTATGCCTGCTGTCCGGTGCGATCAAAATAGTGCTTGCAGCATTTTGATTGCACCGGATTGCGGGCATAATGTGCCCTGCACACCCGTGCAGCCGATCGCATTGTGGCCTGAGGGCGTGGTTATGGTGCCATTCACTTCAATGGCCCGCCACGCCCCCTCCTGACCCACAAAAAAGTGAGCCAGCCGCAATGCGATGCAGTGCGTTCTGGCCAGAATCGGGCTGGAACGCACTACATCTGGTGTGAACGAGGCCTATGTTTTGGTAACAGGTGGAAATCACTAGGAGCCAGGTCAGGGCTATATGGTGGATGAGGTAGCACTGAAAAGTCCAGGGGTTGAATTGCATCTCTTGTTGTTGCACTTGTGTGAGGCCTGATATTGACTTGTGGAAGTGTTTCATTTCTGTTGTTCTTGCAGACCTTCTTGAAAAAGGAACAACAATAAACCCTGAACGTCATATTGAAACTTTTACTGCATTAAAAATAAGAATCAAACGTATCGGAATAAGAAATGAAACACTTCTTCTACATGACAACGCCAGGCCTCGCACAAGTGCAGCAACAAGAGATCCAATTCAACGCCTGGACTTTTTAGTGCTAGAGCATCCACCGTATAGCCGTTTTTGTTGTAAAATTAACTATTTTGTCTACTTGGACGGTTAGGTTTTTTTTAATATGAATACTTTTGGGTAGTTTATTTTATTTGGTGTTCATGTGTTTTTAGTTTATTTTCTTGTGATTTGTGCACTGTTGATTAGATTTTTTTTTCCTTCAGTGAAAATAAAATGAGTCTAATGAGGGCTAATTTTTACCATAGGAACAAACTTCAGGATAGTTGAAAGGCGCTTCCAAAACCCTGAGGAGCCATTTGATTCTAATGATTTTTTTTTGTCAATCTCCAAATTTTCACCAACATTTCAGGGCGATGAAAACTCATACTTTCACTCATTCCTATAAGAATGAACAAAGAAATGTCTGCCCATATACTGATCTCGCCTTTGTTGAAATTTCTGTGCAATTTGCCTCCAATTGACTGCCATTAAATTTTGCTGAAATGTCCTTAGCAAAATTTCTTATTTCAAGAGGTCTAAGTGAAACTCAGATTTATCTAGTGAGATTCTGGAGAAATACATTGAAATTATGTGGAGATTAATTTTTGCTCATCACTAATCACTGCTATGCTATAATATAATAACAGTTTATATTTAGGACAACAACCCATACAGTTGTTTTAGCTTAATACTTCTTTTGAACACACACACACACACATTGTGGACTACATCCAGTGGTATAACTTAGCTCAAACCTTCCCCCGGCAGAGAGAGACTATTGTCCACCTGCGGGAGACTTCCCACCTGCGGGTGGGAAGTCAGCTTAGTTAAGTAAACAGGCTAGGGAGTGACGCTGGAGGGGGTTTAATAAAACCGTGAACTTGTCTATCAAATCTAAACACCTCCCTCCTCACCCTTCTTCAACTAACCTTCGCTTATACCCACCACCTCCTACTTATCTCTGTACCAGAACTGTATACTTTAAGGTTTACTTCTCCTTTAGAAAGAAAATACTTTTCTACACCACACCGAGCCCACATAGACTTACACAGGGCCGTCCTGGACTCTGAAGCTACTTCCAAGGGCACCCCCGTTCAAGCCTATAAGAGCTCATTGTGTAGGCACACAGTGAAAGGTCATGGCTCTGATACAGAGGGAAGAAAGAACCTGGGGTGGGGGTGTCAGTGAAGGTTAGTTAAGGTAGTGTGGATGGATTAGAGAAGTTTAGTATGAAAGTAAAGTTGCCCTTTAAGGTTGAGTGCCTACAAACTCCAGAGATTTCATCCAGCTGTGGCAATGGCAGCTCCCATTTAGCTATTGGTGCCTCTGAGGGGCTTTTGTTGCGAGACACCGTTAATGTACCCAAATATGGACTGGTTAAAAGCAACGGCTATGTCATTGTTTCCTTCTGGCCCTGTGGACTAATGCTGAAGCCAAATCAGTCAGCAATGGCAGCATATATCAGTGCCACTAGGAGGATTTTGTTGCTTTAAAAAGAAAAGTAGTACATACAGAAAATTAATTGCTTGTATTTCTAGTAATTAATTTTCTGCACTTTCTTGAGTTCTCTTAACTTTTTTTTCCACAACCTGTGTCATCCCTCAGTCTATTTCAGCATTTACCACAGGATGTCACTCTTTCTCTACAGGGTTCAAGTCTACTGTCCATCTGTCAAAGTGGCTCTATATTATTTAGAGTCTCACTGTAACACCATTGGACCACAATGTAATATGTCATCTGGGGCCTTCCTATATACTGAGATAAAATGACTGTCCTGTTTAGTCCTTAAAATGGAAATCCAACCAAAACATTAATTCTGGCCTTTGCTAGTGTGAGAAGAGGCCACTATCTGAGTTTTACTACTGTCTGTACATGTTGAAGAGATTGTACCTCACTTCCTTCACAACACTCACCTAAACGGGAAAGGAAGGTAAATCTACCCAATGGGGCAAGATACTGTTTAAGGAAAATACTAGGTCCTCTAGCCCTTATCCTGCTCTGTCTACTACAAAAAAATGGGAGGGAGTGACATGTCAAAGTAGGCACATCATTAAAATTAAAAAAATCAGATAAATTGGTACGTCACCAAATCACATTATTATTATGAAAAAAAATGCTGCGCCCAAATGCCTAGGCAAAAAAGACATGTTCTTTGGCTAGCAGGAGCATTGTGGGTGTTTCACATCAACTTATAGGCATACAGTGCGATGAGAAGATCAGGGAGGTGTATTTGTTATATAATCCTTCAAGAAAGAAGTAAGTAGAACCTGCCAGTGAGAATTCACGCCCACAAATGCAGGAAGTGAAAGAAAATCTCCCCTGTTGACATAGACATCAATAAAATCCTGACAGAGGTGCTAACCTGCCCCAATCTATACAAGACTTTCACCTTAAGGACTCATTCACACAGCTGATTAGGGCCATACAAATAATCAGCATGAAGTTGCGCCAGGGACCACAGTGTGTTTGCAATCAGACGCGGCCAGGAAGACAAAAAAGCAATGACTAGCTAACAGGAGCAACAGCTGTCCGCCGCTCTTTGCATATAACTGAATATCAAAGTGTTCCATGCTGCTAAGGACAGATTAGCCCTGAACACAAACTATCTGCGTACAGGACAATTCCTCTGTCCCTAGCCACATGTAACCACTCGGCATGCAGTTACATGTGGACAGCTGTGGCTCGTCACCTTGTCATTGGTTGGGTGTTTGTAAATATCTGTGACTCCCATCACCGCTTTATGCTGATTTATTGCGGTGTACGGTCCTAATCGGCACAATCCTGGCCCAAACGTGTTATTTATTTAAATAACATGTAATCTATATAAAAGACTGGAGATAATAGTAAAATATATCTGAATAATCATGAAATAATGATAAATGATAAATCTTATATATTTAGTAATGGATTATGTTCTCTGTTATGATATCTAGTATACTAAGTTATTATTACCAGTATATAGATGATCATGATGATGCGTATATAATATTATCTAGTACACCAAGTTAAAGTGACATTAAACCCTCAGATTTTTTAACATAAAACAATACTGTAATGTGTGCCTTACTGTAATCCATGGTTGTTTCCCTTCTCTTTGCTGCTCTTCCTTTTAAATCTGTATCTGTTCTCATGCTCTGCAGAACTTCTGTTTTGCAGCAGACTGCCTTGTCTCAGGAATGGATACACAGTGTCTGTGTATACGTTTCTATAGGCTTGTAACCTGAGCCAGCACTACAGGAAGAGGCCCTGAGCTGAAAAGGGAAGTTCTCCCCAAGCATGAGAAGACATGAGGATATAAAAGGAAGAGCAGCAAAAAGAAGGGAAACAACCATGGATTACAGTAAGGCACACATTACAGTATTGGTTTATGTTAAAAAATCTGAGGGTTTAATGTCACTTTAAAGGTGGCCATACACTTTACAACCATCGCAAGACTTTAGTCTTGCGATGGTTGTAAAGTACGTAAAAAAAACGTACGATCTGCCCATCTTGGACAGGCAGATCGTACTTGCAGTATACTAGCAATATACAGTATATTCTTATTACCTACAGGTTTGGGATTTCTTTTAGCTTTTTTCTTAATTTGTAGCTTTTTAATTTATTGATTGTAATTATGTGAATGTCTAATGTGCAATCACACATTACATTGATCTATATTTTGAATTGTACTTAGCCCTAAAGAAGGGGGTGAGTTTTGGCCCCTAAAACGTGTTGGCTTTCTTGTACAGTCTTCCACCTGTAATTAAATTTGTATCTGGACAATTAATGAGTGGAGTTGGGCTTTTTTTTAAAAAAAAGCTGATATAATAAAATAGTATAGTGTGAAGGAAACCCTAAATCTGCTCCAGACATGGAAACTATGCTATCCAGTGTTGCCTCCTTGCACAGTAAGTGTGAACTGCTTGTTTAGTGTAGGGGGTAAGAAAGGGAAATGCTGTTCCTTCTTCTAAGGCTTCCTCCCCTCTGTTGGAACTTCTTGCACAGCCTCACAGAGAAACACAAGCACACAGTCTGATATGCATGCTGCACATGGCTTGGAAACAGAAAGGAAGCAACAGCTTTATTTTCTACCTTATTCAATACAACAGTATGTACCATAGATATCTGTACAGAACTTATAAACATTGCCATCTAGTGACTGAAATTGTATACTGCAGAAGTTGTTGCTATAAACACAGTAATGTGTATTCTAACACCCTCCATACCACCAGTCTCCCAGAGTTGTTCCTTATCCCTGCTCGTCTGTTCACAGCCTCAATGATGTCATTACATACAATACAAAAGATCATTCCTGCATTGTATGTGAATTTGTTGAGGGCCCACCCACGGAAGAGAGCGTCAGAATGCGTCAAGTGCAGAAGGAGCATGGAATAAGGGAAGTATTTCTTCTCATTCCTTTCCTCCTAGACTAAACAAGTAGGTAGCCCGTGCTGTGCAAGGGGGCAGCAACTAGATAGCAGATTCTGAATGGGGATCAGCTTGAAGCTAGCCACAAACCGTACACTATATACAAGGTCTGTTTGCCAAGGTAACCCTGCATATATCCAAAGGTCATATATTAATGCAACAATAAATACAGAAACAAAGCACACTGGATAGTTCAAATAAAAGCACTGAAATAAAAAAAAAATGCATAGATCCCAAGGACAGGGACATTGTCCTCCCTCTTCCATGCCAAAACACTGCAATAAATTAATAATATATTGGTGTGTTTACTTCATCTCTGAACTGTGGCTTGTGATGTCACAGTCTTGACAAGCAAAACAAATGGCAAAACGTTTCCCAGCACACTCACCAGCCAGCATGCAAAAAAAACTTGTCTCAACGCTAAGGTTAAAGCCAGAGGTTTGGATACACGTCTTCTGCAGAAAATGTGAAAGCCGCCTCGCCAAGGCACCTCCTATATAGTGCGGTCCTAACTCTAAACTATGAGAGTCTCCATCTTGGAGCACATGTAGCAAATATTAAATTGGTTGCAGGTTTGTCAGTAGGAAGCCCAACCTCCGTTAAAGGCACAGGGATGCACAAGGGACCCGCACATCACAACGGCAGCTGAGACCCCCCATGCGTCACTGCACCAAATCAGTCAAGTAAAACAAATGGCAAACGCACTCATTAATTTGTCACCAGCTTTACAGCAAGGTGCACATGGAAGGGCTTTATACAGTACAACAGCAAAAGTTAGGACCGCACTATATAGAGGTGCATTGGCGAGGCGGTGCGACTTTCACATTTTCTGCAGAAGACGTGTATCTAAACCTCTGTTTTTAACCTTAGCGGTGAGACAGGTTTTTTTGCATGCTGGTTGGTGAGTGTGCTGGGCAACTTTTTGCTGTTGTACAGTCTTGACAAGATCCTGGGGAAGGATGAGTAGCCCAAATCTCACAAGATGATGATCCAGCACAGTGCAGGAGCAAGGTTTTCTTTATGGACATTGTACAGGAATCAAATTGTAATGTGTATGGCCTGCTGTACATTCTAAGAACAAAATAGATTTACTATAAAGTTGACTAATGTTCATAAACCAGGGATTTGTCACCAAATCCTGTCCTGGGATCTATGCATTTCATGTGTATCTCTGTGAATCTATGTAATGGGAGAAAGGCAGCAGCGGAGCTAGAAGGCAGGCTTATCAGAAGTGAGGAAATGGTCCATTAAGTGCTTCCTTAATTGGCCAAAGCAGTTTAGACGTACCTGCAGGCCAGTTCAGTCATAAGTAAAGCATTTGAAAAAGTCAAACATTTGCCCTGAGTAAGCAGTTTTAAATGTTCGCTGTGTAAGTGATCTCATAATATTAGATGTTACCAGGGTTTGGTAAGTGTTGAGCTGCTATCACAATCTTTTTGGTTGACAATTTGATCTGATTCTTTCAGGCTCTGCAATGTGGTAAAAGACTCTAAGGTGTAAATTTTTACCACACGTTATCACAACACATTGCAATGCATGGAAATAGGCGAAATGTAGTACCATTCATTTCTATGTACTAAGCCAGCAGCACCACAACGCATAGATGTGAACCATTGTATGTTTACCTATGGTAATGGTGCGTTAAAACCTGTGCTGTGTTCCACTGACAGCCCATTTTAGATGAATATTCTGACTCCGATTGTTGTATGAGTGATTTATCCCTTGCTGAGACCTCTATGCCTGGCCTGTGTAAGCAGATATAATCACTGCATGCAATCCTTGTCAGATAGCTGAACTCACCAAATACCTTTTCATCCACGAAGATTTGGCCATTTTGTGTTATTTCTGCAATTCACATTATCAACACATTATGGGCCCCAATGAGGGCTAGCGTAGACTATTGCTACTGGCCAGTAGTAAAGAAAGTTGGATATTAATTGGGACCGATACATTAGCAATTAAGTGCTGAAAGTTAAAGATAGTTTCTAAAATAGTTCAGTACTGCACACCTCAGCATATAGATAGCCGCTGTTGCTAGGTGTCTGAATACTTGATGTATACTGTTGAGTATTGCCCCTTCAATTATTATGTCCTTTTATGCCATGCTTGATAAGATCTATATCCCCTTAGTGACCAGTAACGTCCATAGTACATCACTGGCACCGGGCCTGTTTCAGGACTGTTGGCTATTCTATTCAGGGAAGGTACCCATCCCAGCCGGAGAAGAAGACTTTGAGGCCTGGGTAGAACTAGCTTCCCAAGCACTTGAAGAGTGGGACATCCCTGAAGTACAAAAGAAACAGAGAGTAGCTGAAAGTCTGAGGGGGCCTGCCGCAGAGATAATCTGCAACCTAAATTTAAAGGGTTATTAAACCCTCGCATGTTTTTGCATATATCTACTGCTAGTAAGCAGTAGACATATGCAAAACTTTTTCAAAGGGTTAATACTTACCCGTGTCCGCCACGCGCTCCCGTCTGAACGTCTGAAAATTTCTCGGGAAGCCGCTAATGGTTCTTGGAGTGGGCGCATGCGTAGTTCAGATATTCGGCCGGGAGACGAGGAGAGACACAAGGTAAGTATATGGAGCAGTGTGCACCCACACAGACTCCATGGGACATAAGAGGAGGATAGAGGAGTCAGTGCTGGCTTGGAGACACGCACAACGTTTGAGGGACTGCTAAGTACTACAGGAAAGAAGATTGGATTAAGAGACATCATTTAAGGTAAGTCCCTACAACAGGATTGGGAAGGGGGGGGGGGAGTTTGACTTTAATGTCACTTCATGAAAGCATTACCTGCTGCCTTTGGAAGGGTGGACAAACCCTCTAATCTAATGTACAAGTTTAAAAACGCCTAACAACCCAGAGGAGAGAAACTGATTATGTGATTCGAGTAGATAAGATTCTGCGACTGATTGTCCAGAAGAAAGGATTAAATCCTCAAGCAGTTGATTTAAAACTCGACCGGATCAGATCTTACAAGGTGCTCGACCCAACCACCCTATTGTCCTGAAGATCCCTCTAAAGTGTCGCAAACATATCCCTGCCTTTCCAGAACTATAGAGAGAAATCCAGGAAGAAGAAGCTCTTCTGGCAGAGAACAATACAAAGTCACATTGCACTGAGAATTGGCCAGGCCCTCGAACAAACATTCCACCCACTGGGGCTGTTCTCACTTTTAATAGAAGAATTCCTAATAAGATCCTAATTCCTAATAAGATCGGAGGGAAGAATAAGCCATTCTGGGCTGTAAGTGGGTGTTATTGTTGTGGAGAAATGGGCCACTTTCAAGCATAGTGTCCAGGAAGAGAGCGCTCGTCTAACTTAATTACAGAAGCCGCAGGAAACCCCAAGAGGGTGCCATATCCTAAGCCAGGGGAAAACTTCAACGGGCCTCAGTGAGGGAGCGAGCTGGGTGCCCAATTACCATGACCTGCTCCAACCTTCAAAATGTTGATCAAAAACAGAAGAGATTAAAGCCCATACTCAAAGCTTCACCTGTTCTGAGTGCACGATACCCTCCTTGTGTGTCTGATTCTCCATCCGGGGAAAGCAATGCACACTGTATTCCTCAATATTCATCAAAGAATCAGAGATCAGCTCCATGAAACAAAAGGAGAATAAGAATACAGAATACCCACACTGTGTTATCCTGTGTTGAAATAGCACTGACCGAGCAAGGGGGAAGCTATAGGGGGGCATCACTTGCAAGATGTAAACTGTCCAGTTCATAGTGAGTATCATAGGTAGTTCCAATTCCAATTGAGGGGGGGTGTTGGGGGAGCTGAATTAGAGAATTTTTCCAAATCAGCTACTTTGGCCTAGATTGTTCACTTCTGCTTTCTCCAAACTCTTCACTCTTTTGTGAATAGCCCCATGGTCAGAGGCGTAACTTCTTCCTCTCTGCCACCCCCCTCCCTCACAGACGGAATGCCAATGACTGCTGCTACCCTGGTAGTTCCGTCAGTGCCCATGGTGTTGCCATGGATGACTGGGAAGGACAGTAGATGTGAAAAGAGTTCAAGAATAAAAAAAAGGAAGAAGAGTAAGTAAGAGCAGGTGTGCGAACTGGGCGTGCTGCGGAGAGTAAGAAAAAGAGGGGTTGGGGGTCTTCCCACAGGAGCAGAGAACCTCTCCTCCGGTGTTCAACAATATGTAAGACTTCCTAAAGTGACATTATAGTCAAAACATTTTTTCCCTCCCCCTAAGTTAATGTCAGCACTTACCTTAAATTATCCTTCCTAATCCGATCTTCTTTCCTGTCGTTTTCATCTGTCCCTCCAGCCGATCCAGCGCTGACTCCCCTTCCTTGCTGGCACTTCCTGCCCCACGGTGTCTGCATGTGGGTGCACGCGTTCATAGACTTACCTTGTGTCTCTCCTCACGTCCCGGCCAAAAATGTGAACTGCGCATGCGCCCGCCCCAAGATGCTATGTGGCCGCCCGAGAATTTTCCCATTTACGGACGGGAGTGCGCAGGTAAGTTTAAACCGATTTTTAAAGCGTTTTTTTTTTTTTTTACACTTTTTGCATATATCTACTGCTTGCCAGCCCGCCCTTGTTAGGTAAATGTTCAATTTACCTAACAAAGGTGTTATTCTGCACTAAAACCTTTTATTTTAGCTCTTAATTATCTTGTTTACTATTTAAAAAGTTAGTATAAAAGAAAAGTAATGGTGGAAAAATCATTCTGGATTTAACCAATTTTTTTTGGCATCTAAATTCGTCCACATAATTAGGGGCGTGTCAGGGGTGGGTCCATTGCCTAAACACATTGTGCTGGAAGGTGTCCCTCTCTCTCATCTCAGAAGTTGGGGAGGTATACGTTTCAGTGGCAGCTGTCAAAGAAGGGATTGCCCTACTTAGAAGAGATTTCATTTCACTTACTGTTGTGTCTCTGGGTCTTGGAATAAGGGGAAATCTCCACAGTGGGGAAATGACAAAGACAGGGGCTTCCCACTCTATTCAGAACTGGAAATGTTAGCATGTCCTGGTTTGCATTAGCAGTGCAGTTTTACCACATGGATATGGGATTCATTTGTTCTGTGGTTTGTGAAGGACTGTCTGACATACTAAAGAGCTGTGTTACTGCTGCTGTTTGCAACACAGCGTTTGATGTTTTGAGTTCAGCTTCTTGCAGAGAGAAGAAGGGACTCTAGAAAACAGGGGTGTTCTAGGAAATCCATCTTTGAACTCACCTTGAATTGTTACTAATTTCTCATGGCAGGAAAGTGGTATTCATTTAAAGAGCCCAGGGGCAGGAGTCTGTAAGCCTTTGATTTAGGAAAGGATGCCAAATGATGTTCTCATCCTAAGACAATGAGATAATTGTATTACTCACACTAGGGGCATCCAGGTGAACGGATGGCTGGGACTGAACAGAATTATTACGGTATTATCTAAGACTGTTCTGTGTTGGGTAATTGTAGTTTTATGTTTCCATTGAGAAAAAGTGTTTTACAAATATGAATTAAAGTGTATGTAAACAGATAACATTGAACGTCTCTTATGTGCTCCCTTTTGATCAGATAAATATACCATTTAAGGGCTTTTTTTATACGACGTCCCGAGTCTGCCCTGACCAGATCCGTGCGCTCCTGTACTAAAAAAAAATCCCAATGTATCCCTATGTGGTTTATGGGCCACAGTTCTCACGTGCGCAGTCCGTTCAGGTCCAGACAGAAAAAATACTGCAATATGTCACATTTTTTCCAGTCAGGATGTATACGGTCCGGAAACGCAAAACGCACTGCACTGCAGCTAACATACTGACAGCCCCACTCCAGCAAAAAAAAAAAAAACACATTTTTTTTAACTGGAATGCGTCAAAAACGCATAGCACCGCGTCTGCAGATCTGCTCCAGATCTGGTCCCGACATCGTGTGAACAAGCCCTAAAAGTGTTTTAAGTGCTAAAAATATTTGATATCTAACAGCTGTCCGTGCTTTCTGACCACACATCAGTGGAATTTCGTTAAAATATTCTCGTTTCAGAAAGATTTGATTTTCTAATGGTTAGTGAAGTCTAATCGACCTTTTTTTTTTTGACCATAGGGATGAAGAAAATCTAGGGAGCAGGATGGACAATGTTTCTCTTTCTTATCTGAACAAACAAAATTCTAATTGTTAGGGATACACCAATTTCACTCATATATATCCCTAGAGCCAGTCAATCCGATTTGCGCCTCACCCCCAGGGCCGGTGGTGCCAATCCCCCACTATTTCAAATTGCAAGAGCCAATAGCAGGCTGGCTATTGCACCTGCACACTGAGCAGAGAAGAGGGACTGAGGGACAACTTTCTCTCTCAGGTCCGCTCCTCTGCTCATTGGGTGGGGTTTATATATTACACTGTATATTAGTATACTTTGACATTGCCAAACAGGTCATCAGAAAGAGAATTTTCTATGAGTTGTGTTTGCTTCTCCTCACTCATATGGGTGTTAAGATAGGCGTGGATCCTATCCAGCAGACAGGGCACACTATACTATGCCTCCTCAGTCTGTAAGTTTGCGATAGGGCCGCAGGGAATCATCGGGAGGAGTGTCCCGGTCTGTTTGTTTTCTCCTTGTGGTGTTATACAAATCGCCTCCAGCACATACTACCACAGGTACTAGAGGAAGATGTATAAAATAATTTCTCAGTGGTTCCATATATTACCGCATCAATACCCTTCAATAGCACCAATCTCATCTCAATCTTGGCTGGATTAAGGCTTTAAAGAAGAGCTCCAGGAAAACGTTATTTGTTTTTGGATACAGCAAGGAAAGTGTTAGAATCTCTGTCCAATTTTTATTGCTTAGATAGTGTAGATCAGAGTAGCAACACCCAGCCACTGAAGTCTGATTTAGACAAAGAGCATTTTTATCTCTGAATTCATGAACCCTCCAATGTCCGTCTCAAGGAGTACTTTGTGCCCTGATGAAGCTACGTCCACTGACTACTAAGACTGTATCCTGTTAATGGGAATTTGCTGAATGCATTTGCACTGTGTAATAGCCCACAGGTATAGGATGCTGGTAAATGAATGTTGTGTTTTCTATTGCATTTTATTCTAAACAGTGCTCCAAAAAGCAGTCATTTAATAATGACAAAGCAAAGTATATGGGAGGGACAAGGCTATTAAGACAAACAGATGTGTGCTGACAAAAGGAATGACTGAAGCATGACCAAAGCAAACTATCACAGATGAAAATGTAACAAAATAACATACTGATGTCTCATGTTTGATGCTTCAAAGAGTCAGCAAACCACAGTTCAGATTTTAGCTGTGTTTTGTTTTTCTACCAGGCTATGAATATATTTACATTGTTGACTTTGCCTTGTTTATATGGCCCAGTATGTCATAACGGAGTGGGGATATTTCATGGAATTTCATTATAAAAGTAATTTAACATATAAAACTTTTACATAAGATATTTGTAGTTTCATGTTACTAAAAACCCTCCTCATTTTAAACAGCATCCTCTGCAATTTTCTGACAATTTTCAAATGTCACTTCCTTCCAGTATGGCAAACTAGAGACATTCCAAAGACCAACACCCCCAGAAATGTAATTGCCTGCTTGTGTGATTGGCTTTTATTATCTTTTAAAAGTCTGCACTAAAATACAAGCAGTGGCTTGACAGCGGCGCGTTCGTCTCCACAGTCAATGAGAGCCAGCAGCAGCGGGGGAGCAGGCTGGACCCGGTGTTCTATCAACGTCGTGAGCCTCTGACGTCACCGGCAGTGGAGGAGGAGGCGGGCCCGTGCTCGGCAGCAGGGGAGGAGGCGGCCTCGGTGACGAAGAAGGAGGCGGGCCCGGAGACGGAGGAGGTAAGGAGTGCGACCAGCCCACCTGAGGATGATCCTGCAGAGCCCACCATAGAGAGTCTATGTTGGGCTCTGCAGGGTCACCCTCAGGTGGGATCTCGAGTGGGCTCTGCAAGGGGTATAACTAGAAATCACGGGGCCCCATACAAAATTTTGCTATGGGGCCCTGTGATTTCTACTTACGCCCCTGAATACAAGTAAAATGTTGGACTTCTTCAGCAGTAGACTTTTTTTGGAAGATAACCCCTAAAGCTTGCCTACAGCTAAAGGGGTGCAGACCCTGCAACTTTCCTTATTAGAACACTGAAATGTACTCGGACGGTAATAATGAAGGCTGACCCTTCTATTTATGAGTTTGGAAAGGAGTTTGTGAAACAATTGGCTATTTCTTCATTGAAAAAGGTATAATCTGCAACACTGTTACAAATCCTTTCAATGTATATATAGATCACCTAGAGGGGTTTATGCTTTTCTCATCGATGGCGGCTCCTTGCGCTCCCTTGCTGTTATCTTCTGCACTACTTCTTTCAGATCAGTCTTCTTTCTACAGTGAATTGGTGGCCAAGGATGATGTTCATTCCACACAGGCATGCTGAATTGCTGAATTTACATTATCCAGGCACCCAACTCCATTCTTGGTGTCTGACGGATGCTGAGAGTGGACCAAGTGTATAGACTGCAGTGCACATGCACCACAGGCAGTGTTCACAGAACAAAATCATTGCTATGAGAAAGTAGACGGATTTTCTGGCAGAAGACGTATCAAACTTCTTCTACCAAAAACTCTGCCTCCTGGCAAGTTTTTTTAGACTTTACTGCTTCTTAAGGTTGACTTCACCTGTATGATTTGCGGTAACAAAAGTGCATTGATGCATGTTTTTATATGTGTCAATGTGCATTGCATTAGGGCAGCACATTTATTTCAATGAGCTGTCTAGTGCAGCAAACATGCATGCCTTTTTTTTTAAAGCAGGGGCATCCCCATAATGAGGCAGCCTGAAGTGGTAGCATGCAGGGCCCGACTAACAGCAACCCCCCCTGCTGACATCTCGGCTGCCCACCGTCTCTCATCCGGTAAACAGCACAGCCAGCTGCCGCTTCCTGCCCAGCTGACAGCTCAGCCTGCCACCACCTCCCACCGGGCTGACAGCTTGGCCAGCCACCACTCCCCCTTTCTCCTGGCCCCCTCAGGCAGAAAATAAGATAGACAGCCCTGATAAAAAGCAGTGCACCACAACGCAGGGTAATAACTTACCATGTATTGTGTGCTGCAACACATGTATGTTGACAAGGTCCGTGAGGATGTCACTAAGAATGAACGGCACCACACTGCACCCGTTGGGAACAAGATGCGTATTCATGTGTTGAAGTGCGCATTCCCGCATCACAAAGATGTGAGTGGGAGCCTTAAGGTATAACTGCACTGTTGCTATAAATGTTGGCAGATTTCCCTGCAACCTTTTGAAGTCTCCAGTCTATGTTTGAGTCTAAATTCTGCAGATTTCTCACAGTGCTTCCAGATAACACTGCAGCCTCTTGTCATATGATCCTGCACTGCACAGACTCCCCCTGCTGCGCCAATATGTGTGTAGGTGAGGCTGCAATAGGCTCAGAGGGAGGGCAGAGTTTGAAGCGTGGAACACATTGGCTTGTGGTTTTTTTTACATGTTCAGATTTAGGCTCGAAAGCAGCTTGCCTTGAGTCAATTTAAATGCAAACTTTTCATTTGTGACTGGGGTGTACCTTGAAGTGTTTTGTTTATATCATATCCTCCAGAGTAGGGAGAGGCTGCTATGCAAGGATGATCCATGGAGATAGGAGAAGGAAAGCAGTTTAGGGGGAGTCATGGCAGTCTTACACCAGCTGAAGGTTAATTTCAAGCCTGCCTATGCTAAAATGCTATATACATCATACAATTGTAAACAGAGATTTCTCAGGGCGGTAAAGCTATACAAAGTCAAGCCAAAAACATTACCTTCAAACCTATCACAAAAATATGTCTTGTAACAAAAGACATGAACTTGCAGACTATTTCAAAGAAAACCATATATTGTTTTGTATATATTTTCTTCATTGATTTATCATGCTATGGACTAAAAACTAAATGTATAAAATAGTCAGGTAAATATGAAATGCTGCATTTGTACATAACATAGTTACCATCTGCAGACTGTTGTGCTGTTGGTGGTGGTGTGTGGTGGTGCTGTTTAGCCTGTGAGTAAAGCTGGCCATACACTTTACAACCATCGCACGACTTTTGTCTTGCGATGGTTGTAAGCTGATTAAAAGCTTGTACGATCTGCCCATCTTGGACAGGCAGATTGTACTTGCGATCATTGCAAGCCCGCCCCCCTGAGGGGAGGGCTTCCGATGACTGCAATGCTGAGCGGGCAGTGTGCGCTTGCGCACACCGGCCCGTGCGGCATTTGTCTTACGAGCACGCCGAAAATCTTACGATTTCCGTCTGGTTTTCCAACATGCTCATAAGACAAAAGACATGCGACCGTACAGTAGAAACGGTCGCACGCCTTCCATACACCTGCCGATTATCGTACGATCGCAGGATTTCCCGCGATTATCGTACAATACTCTCGGAGGTATTCACACTGACCAGCAATGTAACGGAGGTATTCACACTGACCAGCAATGTAACGAAGGTATTCACACTGACCAGCAATGTAACAGAGGAATATACACTGACCAGCAATGTAATGGAGGTATTCTCATTTACCAGTAATGACCTTAAAATCATTGAGATTTCTGAATTAGCACAGATGCAATATTTGCTGGATTACAGTAGATTTGTTCCTCTTTTTTCTACCTCCAATGCCTCAAAGTAAATATAAAATAAATCCCAACTTACATTATTTTATGTCTAAAAAGGGTCCTTTCCAGAAATTTTTGCTGTAAAAGTGTGTAAGGAAATATGAAGCCGCCAGGGGTCTCATTTAAAGTGAATTAAACTGTTGGAGAGTTGCAAAAAGGGCATGAGAGGGCTACAAAATATGTCTGTTAACCACAGAGGCTGATAGTCACACACCAACAGATACAAGATGAAGAACAGCTGAAATACCTTTTCCATGCCGAGACACAACCAGAATGCCTCACTGTACCAACTTCTACAATGGGGTGAGGAGGTTCAGAATGTGCATATCAATTAACCATGATATTTATATATGAAGGGTCGCTGCTAATTCATATGTAAATACCACAGTTAAGCCTATTTTCAGTGTGGGGCCAGTAGCCCCTATCTTAATTTTGGTTGCCCCTGTCTGCATGACACCTTGTGTCCGGGTTTCAGCTGCCATGATACCCAGACACAGCACTCAAAACCCGGACTGTCCGAGTGAATCCAGGTGGCAGCCCTACCCACCACCCTGTTCAACCACCAAGTTCCAAGAGAGGAATCGGGGCTGAAGATTTTTCCCTGTACCCATGTGACAAGGCTAGGTGCCTTAGTGGCCAATCACTGGAAGGAAGTGGAGTGAGCCACACACACACACACTCCATACCCAGAAGTACTGAATATTTTTCTTCACCTCCAGTAGCTGAATGTTATGGTGTGGAAATAGAGGGAAGGTGAATATGTGCTGCTTAGTATGGGGGCAGCTAAGTAAACCTGTTGCTTTGCCCTGAGCCCTGGTTCACTTCAAAAGGTTAAACCAATTGCTCTACAATACTGTGATATTATCTCACATCTTAAAGACCATCTTTAAATAAAATATATTCATGTTTTTTTCTGCCTTGCACAGCGTTTGCTTTTGGTTCGGATATGGCACAAGTGGAACCATAGACCAAGCTGCCAAATATCTGTGTATCACTGCTGGAAAGTCTTACAGGGTAATAATAACAAGATAAAGTGAAAGTTTATTTTAATAATCTTATTATTTTAGGAATTTTCATGATGAATCCCTTCCATGTGTAACATTGGCCGAGCCAGTATGGACAAGTCAGTAACCTGACATCACCCAATGGAGGCTGCCATATTTCCACCATACCATACGTATATGAAAAACGATCCTTGTTATTGACAGATAAGCAGAGGTGTGGGTGTTGGAGATGTCTGTATGTAACAACTTACAATAGGATAGAGTACATTGTGTTCAGCTGTTCAGTGGAGGTATATTGACAGAGCTCTGTCTGTAAGTTCTCAAGATGCTTCTCCACAAGCAAATCACAGCTCCTCACATGGGTCTCACCTACTCTGGGGCCACATTGTCTAATTGGTGTGTCTTTCTATCTGCTTTCCTTCACCATTAATAGGACTTCACAAGTTCTCATTACCCCTCCACTAGTGCCTCACCAGCGTATCATAGATAGGACATTACTAAGACATAGCTTTGTCAGCACCACACTAGTTCCTCTCCCATGTGAACACTAGATTACTCATCCTTTCGTCCTCTTTGGGCTTTCCTGGGAGAAGCATCCAAAATCCTCTGTAGATGGTCAACTACATGTAGACATAAACAGGTTGACAAGAGGGGCAAAGAGTTGAGCTCATTGGTCTGCTCTAGCTGCTTCTTGTCCAATCACAGGCTAAGGGCAGGGCATAGTGACCAAACTTTTTTGCCTAATTCCAGTAGGGAACAATCAGGTCAACCACCTGGCTAGACTGGCCAAATCTCAGGACCGGATGGACAGAAATACAAACCCTTTGGGGTCAAACTGCTCCCCTATATTTAATTAATCTGTGAATTTAGCTCTTGGCCTGGAGTTCAGCTTAAAGAAAATCTATGAAATGCCATTTAGCTTTTAAAAGGGTTTAGCTGGCAGTACTAATAAATTGCTAATTTCACATAATGGGAATAATTAGGAGCAAACACGCCTATCTACTGCAGTTCCTACACATAATTCCAGTGTGTAATAGACACAGGCCAGTACAAAGGCTCACTTACCGGGAACATAGATTGCTATATCATTACACAAGTACAGGGTGAATAGAAGAACAGCATGAGGCTGGGTGAGTGATGTAGAACAACAGGCTATAGGAGGGATAAACTGCGAGATTTACTGAATAGAGGTAAATGGTTCAAACTAGTCTGACTGCACAATATCCTAGAAGACCGAGAGGCACATTTATAGAAATCGGTCGGATGTGACCGTATTTTTTTGCTCTCAACACCCACTATCTACAACAGGTATTACAATTTGCGGCACAGTGGCAGGAGACGAATGTGGACATTTAAAAATGAGGATTATAATCTAAATTGCAGGATGTCAATTGTGTGGCAAATATGTGTGGCGGGAATAAGACCGGAATCAAGCGCAGCAGGTCACCACAGAAATCAAAGGTGAATAGTCAATGAAACAATAAACATTTAGACGCAATGGGTGTTGG